>NC_069116.1:9765000-9890000 GCF_025612915.1 Magallana angulata | reverse complement strand
CCATTCTCTGACCCAAATGTGTAAATTTCAACAAGTATACATCTAATCAGAGGGCACCTTAATTTTTTTAAAATTGTAAATACCTGCGGGCACGTTGATTTTGTACGCTGCAATTCAAACATCTTTGAGAAAGTGACCGGGTGTTCTCGGGGTAGGCGGGCTAGATACAACATTATGTTACATTCGCAGCAAATAAGATCACGAATCAGTCCAGAGGCGCATGCTGGAGTCCTAATTATGAATTTAAACCCTTTGTCCCGCTCGTCGTAAAATCTACAAAAAATATTGATGTATGTCTTTTTAAGCTACTATTAATTGTTATTTCTTTGTTAAAATGGAAATTAATGTACTTTTGTTCAAACAATTTTTTAAGCTATGTATTCAAGCCGCATTATTAGATAATTGATTGAAAATTAAAAAACATAATAGAAGGAATATAAATTAATATATTTGAATGACTACACAGTAGGCATTCGAAAGGAACAGTAAATAGATAATGATTAAAGATAAAACGGAATAGCTTTACACTTAGATTGATTTCTTCTTGTCAAGTGTATCCGTTGTTTAGAAAGACCAACAGGTTAATTGAATCCTTCAAATGTATATTCAAGTATATACCACCTTTGATGATTTGTACAATACACTACTAAGACTAATCTTGATTTCAGTATATTTTCTGCATGCTTCTTTCACAAAATTTTGCAGAAAATTGATTCGCACGTATTTTATTCTATATACTAATACATTGAGTGAGTTAGAACACAAAATCTAGCAACTTTTTTTTATACCCTCGGGAAAATTGTTGTGAAAAATACACTGTGACATATTTCTTTAAACCCAAAAGTAGTGGCATGAAAATAATTCGAAATGTCTTGTAAACACGATGTTTAAGTGTTTGGTCTGCATATTAGCGTTTTGTATGGCGATGTAACCCCAAAGGAGATGTCATTTTACTATAATCTTCTATAATAGCTATTGAGGTAACGAAATGAAAGCATTTAAAACGCCCAATACAAAATATTCATTTTGATTAAAACACTTTTAAATAATTTAATTTCATTAATTTTGTAACTTCAGACTTCACTGTATTTTAATCAGGTTTACAACCAATTTCTCATTAACTAAGTGATTCTTTATTAAATATATGTCTTCATATCATCTAATTTTATTGGTATCTTTATCAAAAATCACTTAGTCTAATTAAGCAAATGAATTAGAATATTAAGGTCAAATATTGGAATTTCTACCAGGATGATAAAATAGAAATATACCAAATATAGCTAATAAATATTATTTTTATAACGAAATTTGAATATAAATTCCATAGATTTGATACTTATGTCAAACTCTTAACCCTAAAACCTTAATATTCAGAAAATAAATGTTAAATGTATTTTATCCAATTTCTATTAGATAGATACAATTTCTATATAATCACGTCTATTGCCATTACTACAAAATCCATCGAAACTCCGACAGTTGCTTTCTGTAGAAAGTTTTTTTATATAATATTTTTTATCGAGTACGTACATATTTTAAGCTGTGGATAACATTCTCTTACTTATAAGCTGTATTGAATTCCAAACTAACCCCCCCCCCCCCACCCCAACAACGCCTATAGGATGTATAGAACCCAATACGCTTTTATCTGTGGATAGGTAGTAGTCCTAGTTGAAAAACTGGACATTAACTGGGAATGGGCGTGTTAAAAGTCAGATAACTTGAATGAAAGACAAATGACTTTAATCATATTTCCTGGTGTAAGGCTATTATTTTGTCAGTTTGCTTGGAAAATAAAGGGACTGGTAATGTACTAAAACGAAGTAAAACATTCACATTGTTATGTAAACGAATTGTGCTGGGTATTAAAATATACAAACCTGCATTGAATTGTTTCAGCACTCTGAATGATGAGACAATTCAGACGCGTCCTCACGACGCTCTGTAACTCTGTTATCAGATGGAGCATGATCTGTTTGCATTCAATGATATCCATCTCCCGATTAGTTTTCTGTAAGAGTGAAAACGTGTGCATATCATATGGTACAAAAGAATCGACAATTCAATTAAAAGAATCAATGATATGAAATTTTGAAGACTTTCATTATATGTATTGTACATTAAAGAGTAACCTATACTTGAAAAAAAATGATTAAATACCTTACGATAGTTTACGTCTGTGGGCATTGAAAATGAAGTGTAAGCGTATTACATTAACATTCAATATAGACACATACACTTAAATATCTTCATAACTAGACCTCATTTGGTAAAGTGGGCTCGCTAAAAAAAATTTTTAACCAGGCGTTACATAGTATTCTAAAATTATCTTAAAAGACTTAAACAATAGAAATATAATCATACCTGGGGACTGCGCAATATGATATGTCAGACTTTTCCATATTTTACTGAAAAGTTGGTTGACTCTTTTCCAAAAATGTTCATTTAATTCTTGACAGAAGTCACCAGACTTTGTAAGGCTTTCTTTTCCATTAGAAAAGTAACAATTCAGCATAGAAATGAAAAAGTTTATAAACACAAAAGTCATAACGAATGCAAACACTGAAATGACAATTTGAGAATGAAGAGATGATAGTTCTGGATGTTTCCTCACAGAAATCATGGCTAATAAAATCTGCAGCATTGTTAAAAGTGATGTGATAGGACTTCGAAAGTCGTATACTACATATCCATCAGTTATATGCAGATAGGAAGCAAACGCTGATATCGCAATGAGGAAAAACAGCATGAATGACAACATTTCTTTTCTTCCCTTTGTGAGAGAGAAGTAGAGAATATGAAGGTGGCTATTGAATGTGAGAGGTTTTAGCATATCCAGCCACACGATAAACATTACAGCCGCCAGGGTTTGCTTATAGACTTGGTCATACAAGATGGCGTTCTCAAAGGATACGGGAGATCCTGTAAAGACAAAAGACAAACAAATCAAGAACTGTTGACGGTTAAGCACAAACAAACAAAACAATTTCAAGCAATACAACAAAAGATCATTCTGTCATCTGTTACTGATCACTAAGCAAAAGCAAAAACACAATTTTACATGTATCTACTTTTCTCGAGATTGGATTTATTTGGACCATGAAATATAATCTATGTTTACTTAATTGAAATGTGAATTTATTCTCAATGTTTAAATGTTTGTGAATTTGTATAAGAAGTTAATTGTTTGGCATGTTAAGTTTGAATGTTGAGAGCTAGGATCTCCTACTGATATGGTAACAGTCTTTTCATGAGGTGAATAATAAATGAAGAATATAATTTACTCTATTTGAAATGCCATAAGTTTATTTTACCATGCGTAATTTCTAGCAGTTTTGTCTGATCAAAGGTTTCTACTCAAGTTTAGCAGATTAATTTTGGGTTTTATAAAATCATATGTATTGAATTAACTGCGACCAATCGTTTTATTTTTGTGCTTTTTTACATAAAAAAAAGTATTATGATATTCTAAAATAGCTCAATACATTAAACATCAATTTTCATGTATGCCATTTTGTTTGTTTAAAAGTACTTTTTTCTAAATACAAGGGGAAAAGTAGTGTAAACTTGGGTTCCTTTGTAACCTATATTAATGTATTAATCCTCACTAACAAACAGAGTTTCCAAATTCCATAGCAGGAGAGACAAACCCGTTATATACTTCTCTCATATTGATACCTATTAATGTTTTGTTTTGTAAAAGAAATATATGCAAGCAAATCTGACAGGATAAAATCGTCAATAAAGACCATTCGGCCCCCACGTCGCGGTCCATTGGGATCAAAGTGTTATTGAATATGTAATGAGTATTGAATTCGAAGCACAGCCTTAAAATGCTTTGCAAAGATTTCGTGGATAAAAATACTCTTAAATAGATGTATACATGTACAATACTTTTTAAACTGTATGTAAACGAACTTCTGTTTCACATGGTTTGAAACGTATTGTCATATCAATAGAGCCAGTTCTTAACCACCATTGTTAAGGTAGATAAAATGGGTTGAGACTATTAAAAAGGTAGAGCTTACGAAAAAGCTCGCACAAAACTTGTTAATTTGGAAATGCAGAAATAAACTGAAATGAGGGAAGCTTTGGTATCTGTTAATGTATTTTATCAGAAAGTCGAAGGTGGAGAAAACGATTCAGGGAAATGAAAGACAATAATAATGATGGCAGATACACGATTTGCAATGTTGCCAAAGCTGTTGGTATATAGTTAGCCTGGGTATATTTCATTTTAAAGTGTATCTTGAAAGAAGAAAATATTTAAATTACCGGATGGATGCCACATTTACTGACAAAAAACCAAAAAGGGGTAGAAGTTCAAACCGCTAAGCAATAACTTTAGATTTCCTTAAATAAATAAAGGACAATTTTAAAATAGTGTTACTGATGATGAAATATGTGTAGGCTTTTATGAACCATTAAGAATAATTAGAAACCAAAAAAATATATGATTAATTTAAGGTAAAGATCTAGTAAATGATTCCAGAGTGTCTTTTTTGGTGCTAGAACCAATATAACGTCATAACTGATTTGAATAATCTTTTTCCCGTACTTTACGGCTTTAAAGGAATTATGTAGAAAATTAAACGATTTCTTGGCATCTTATGTTGAATCATGGGAAAAGTAGTCCCGATACCTATATTCAATTTGAAATCATTTTAAAGAGGAGGTCAAGAGCTAGTTTGATTCCGTTTTAGGAGATACTGTAGGCATTATAGATATATTTTGTTCTTAAAAGATGAACGAAACTTCGAAACTTGTTCCTCATTTCCTTCATATTTCATTGAAAATGACAGTTAAAAACATGATTTTCATTGTGTTAGCCAAATCTTTTTAGCCCCGGTACACCCTATCAAACAAAGCTGTTATTATGAAGCATCATTGAACGAATTTATATCTAAAATTTTAAAAACCTTTCATTTACTAGATCTTGACCTTAACACAATAGAAGGCCTGTACTTGCCAACAGACCCATAAGCACAAAGGGGGTTCATTATTGCATATTTATACTTATAAATTAAGACCTTTTACACATGTAGAATGATGTCCGTAAGCTATAATTGATCTATACCGGATAAGTAATTTATGTGAAATTAATCAAAAAACTTCTTTTATTTATTTTCGATAAACTAGCCCGAAATAGCAAAAAATGAGAATATGGGTGTGGACACGCTTTAGCAAATCTAAAGCAGTGTGAGTTTGCATCGAAATATATGTTGCAATGAAATAATATTGAATTAGCAAAGAGTGGATATATTTACTGGGAACTTTCTTATAGTGCACAAAGACATTAACATTTGACAAACATTGAACATATATATATATATATATATATATATATATATATATATATATATATATATATACACGCTTGCGAAGCATGACCTCTGGTGTAAGAATGAGGTAGAACTTTCGAGAACGGGTTAACCATGAACGCGGGTTAAATAATTAACGTCATAGCGAAAATTGCAGGACGAGGATATCATGCATCGCGGGCATACACTTTGGATCGGGCACCTTCGGTTAATACAAAAATGTGAATAAATAAAATGGAACGATTTGGTGGGATTTTAGTTTAGATGGGAATAACTCTCCAGAACGGAATGCCCAGGAACGCGGTTTAACTAATTAACGTCATGGCGTAAAGTACAGGACGAGGTAACCAGATGCTTTGTTTTGACAGTTTTGTTTATAATGTGCAAATAAATATGCATACACTTGCATTTTTAATTTTAATCATTTTTATACGACGACAGATTGGTAGTAAACCTTATACATTAAATAGTAAACAATGAACATACTTCATCCTGCGTCTATGTGAATAGGTGATAACTAATGTATATATGAAACGGGTAAGTGAAATCGGAGCAGATTCCCACTCCCCCATTTGTTTTTGTTTTTTAACCAATCCTTTATCTTAAATTATCATACATGATTGGAAGATGAATAAATATTATAGTACAATGTGTCCTTAAGAGCAAAATTTAAAGATTCGACACACTACCAATCACTGATTTGAAATTGAAAAATTTAATTGTTTTTTTCCAGCCATTTACAAAAAAACGAATTAAGGTCACATACATGGTTCAATCATCCATTTTAGTTTATTTTTTTTTCTAACTCTACCCACTCTTCTGAATGTCCAGCTTGTTTCATTTATTTTAGTTTTAAAGAATATGTTATCAAAGCAATTTTTTAAAATTCGAACATAGTGCACAAAACATGAAGAAAAAATATATGGTTCATCATATCAAGCCTTGTATCAAATCAATGTGTAAGGTGTTAAATTCCCGCGCTTGCGCGGGATATTATTAAGTTCTTTTCATGTTAAGGAATATACGATCTACTTCCGGTATCAAAGGGTAAAGGTGTTAGGGGTCGGTATTTTTTGGAGTTTATACTAAAAGCTCATTAACGACACGACGGGTAAGTTTGTAAGGTTCGTGATAATGCTCAATCACCTACATATGAGCTGGTGAAGATTTTTTGAAGTCGGACAATGTTACCGTTTTGCAACACCCACGATCCAGATCTAATCACATGCGACTTTTTTTTTTCTTTTAAGTCCCGGCTTAAAATGTCTCAAAATTCTACATAAATCAGCGTACCGTGACGTAGTTCAAATATGGATTTAAGGTTGTTTAAAAGTATGTACTTTATATTGCTGTGGATATTATGAAGGAATGTACTGTTTATTTAAATATTTGAGTCGAATGCATTTGAGATATTGTCCAATACACATTAACAATCGAACAACTCTTGTATGTCGGTAAACACATGACATGTCATAACCACTGACAGAATGTCGCTCTAGTATGTGGCAAATCATATCATTTTTTTATGTTATGTTTTGACATTTTGCAGAGGAAGTTTATATACCTAAATAGTTTGAAGTATCCGCCAAACCCTGAAGACTTCGATCAATCCGCAAAATAAAGCACACAATCGAAGATATAGATAAACAGATTTCTGTACACCTCAACCAGGTGACAAACATTTTTAACGCGCCAAGGCGAAATTTCATGATGTTTTTGATGAATTCAAATATTCTTAAGATTAAGGCAACAATAAAAAGTAGTTGACATGCTAACACAATGTAATCCCAAGTTGAAACATATGGAAGGATATTGAACGAGTACGGGTTGGTTGTCATTACGATGGAACCGTACTCCGATATTTCGAACACCACTTTTAGGCGAGTCAGAAGCCTTGTATTAGCGTTGAAGACGTAGGAATCGATAAACAGTGCCCTTGTGTACACATCCATCCAATTTATTGCCTTAAGTTGTGTCAGATAGTACGTAACCAACGATTGTTTCGGTCCTATGTCCAATACGTAGCCCCCTCCTCCATATAAAGAAAAGACACCAAAATATGGCAGAGTGTTGAGTTCGGAAGAAGACTTAAATCTGTATCCATTATCAATTACTTCACTAGGATCGAAGCATGTACCATCCTCGGGACTCCATCCTTGGAGGAACATATATGTGTATAAAAAAGATTAGATAATACAAAGAACCTTAAAAAAGTGAAAGAGTTAAAAAAAAAAATTTTGATTCATGCAGAGATGAAAATAATTGTAAACTCGTGTTGTCGCTTTATAAAATTAACATTCCCAACTAATACATGAAGTTTATACACAGACAATTTGTTGAATGGTATTTAAATCTTGATTCATTTTAATCCGTAAGTAAGAATTGTAAGATATTTCGAAAATTTAAGGAGAAAATTAATCAAGTTGTTTTGTGAATTAAAGATTCGCAAAAGTTATTCTTTAAATAACCTTGGCCCAGACCTTTGCAAAAATTAGCCGTCGTTTCCTCAAGGCTGTAGAGTTCAGATGAACACAGTGATTCTACTGGACCTATCAATCCAGGTATATTCTGACTGCATTTGTCTTAAAATTAAACATAGATAAAAACAATTCCTATTAGGTATTCTATCATTTTTACAGTCATTTGAATGTTGACGTTTCGGTTTTGAACATATAAGTATGAGGCCTTTTGGCAATCACTTTCATAAGAGCTGTAGTAGATATATCAGATTTATTCAACAATCCCCTGATTTCCATAAGATATTCATTTCTAGGATATGACGTGAATAGAGTTTTTATTGTTTTTTCCCTGCATTTAACGTTATATTATCTTTTCATACCCATTCTTCGAACTTGTCTCATCTGTGTAAGTGATACTCTGTAACTATATTCGTCCATCATAAATCGTTGATCGTAGTTTTTTTTCACACTTCCATTTAATAAATACTTTGGCCACATGGCGGGTACAAAGAATTTATCTAACCAATAGAATATATCTTCCGTTGTATTAGCCTGTAAAATAGTTCATGACGAATAAAATATCAGATAAATACCAGTTTAATAATGTTTAATCATCAATGAAAAGAAAAATGATTTAAAACATCCTTTTTTTGCTTCACATTTAGGGAGAAGAAATTATAATCATACCTTAAAAGAAGAATTAATAGCTGTTTTTATTTGTTGATTTTGACAAAAGGAATCTGTGATATTGTTGTGGCTAGATATAATTGCCAGCAAAGCCATGTAGCTTGCAATAAACATCCATGACTGAAGAAATAACACGAGCTGACTATCTAGTACAAAACGTCGCTTTCTTTCCCAAATCTCTCTCCGTTCTGCTCTTTTTGGACAGGGATATATTTTGATTTTTGTAATGATTTTCTTTTTCTCAGGTTCTAAAAAATAGTTATGTATACATATTGGAGAATGTTAATTTCATTACTAAAAATATCTAAAAACATCGCTCACCTGAGCAACAATTGCCTTAATTCTGATCAAATTAGCATAACAGTATCAAAATATCTTGACAACTAAGTACAATAGATCTTGCTAAAAAAAGACTGAAAATCTGCCAATTTTTATCCACCTCTATTTTTTGGTAAATACCAAGCCCTTTTTGTTGTTGTACCTGTTAGAAGATTTTTCTCTATTCCTATATACCCCCCCCCCCCCCATTTCGTGGCCCCACTTTTCTCTAGGGAATCATGGTTTCATCAAACTTAAATCTGCATAACCTATGCTTTCACACTAAGTACTGAGTTTTGGACCGAAAACTTTCCCAAAATATTTTTAAAGATTTTCTCTATATATTCCTATGTAAAAATTCAAACCGCCATCACGGCCCCACCCTATCACAAGGGACTGTCTTGCAAACTTGAATTTACACTAACCGAGGATGCCTCTACACAAGTTTAGGATTTTTCTAACCAAATAGTCTTTAAAAAGAAGATTTTTAAAGATTTTCTCTAAATATTCTTATGTAAAAATTCATCCCCCATTGTGGCCTCACCATTCCCCTGGACTATTATTTAAACAAACTTGAATCTATACGATCTGGGGATGCTTCCACTCAAATTTGGGCTTTCCTGGCCTAATAATTTTTGAGAAGATTTTTAAAGATTTTTTCTACATGTATATATAAAACTTTATCCCCAATTGTGGCCCCGCCCTACCAACAGGGAACATGATTTGAACAAACTTGAATCTACACTATCAGAGGATGCTTCCATTTTAATTTGAGCTTTCCTGGCTTAATAGTTTTTGAGAAGAAGATTTTCGAAGATATTCTCTATATATTTCTATGTAAAACTTGATCCCCCATTGTGGCCCCACCCTACCCCCAGGGACCATGATTTGAAGAAACTTGAATCTACACTATCTGAGGATGCTCCAATTTTAATTTGAGCTTTCTTGGCCGAATAGATTTTAAAAGAAATGTTTATAAAGATTTTCTCTATATATATTCCTATTTAAAACTTGATCCCCCTCTTGTGGCCCCTCCCTACCCCCGGGGAACATGATTTGAACAAACTTGAATCTACATTATCTGAGGATGGTTACACGCCAAATTGAGCTTTCTTGGCCGAATAGATTTTAAAAGAAATGTTTATAGACATTTTCTCTATATATTCCTGTATAAAAATTTATCCCCTAATTGTGGCCCCACCCTACCCCCGTGGACCATGATTTGAACAAACTTGAATCTACACTATCTGATGATGCTTCCACTCAAATTTGAGCTTTCCTGGCCTAATAATTTTTGAGAAGAAGATTTTTAAAGATTTTCTCTATATATTCCTATGTAAAACTTGTTCCCCTCCCCCATTGTGGACCCACCCTACCCCCGGGGACCATGATTTGAACAAACTTGAATCTACACTACCTGAGGAAGCTTCCACTCAAATTTGAGCTTTTCTGGCCTAATAGTTTTTGAGAATAAGAATTTTTAAGATTTTCTCTATATATTCCTTTGTAAAACTTGATCCCCCTATTGTGGCCCTACCCTACCCCCGGGGACCATGATTTGAACAAACTTGAATCTACACTATCTGAGGATGCTTCTACTCAAATTTGAGCTTTCCTGGCCTAATAGTTTTTGAGAAGAAGATTTTTAAAGATTTTCTCTATATATTCCTTTGTAAAACTTGATCACCCTATTGTGGCCCTACCCTACCCCCGGGGACCATGATTTGAACAAAATTGAATCTACACTATCTGAGGATGCTCCCATTTTAATTTGAGCTTTTCAGTCCGAATAGTTTTTAAGAAGAAGATTTTAAAAGATTTTCTCTATATCTTCCTATTTAAAACTTGATCCCCCTCTTGTGGCCCCTCCCTACCCCCGGAGACCACGATTTGAACAAACTTGAATCTACACTACCTGAGGAGCCTCCACACAAGTTTAAGCTTTTCAGGCCGAATAGTTTTTGAGAAGAAGATTTTTAAAGATTTTCTCTATATATTCCTATGTAAAACTTGTTCCCCTCCCCCATTGTGGCCCCACCCTACCCCCGGGGACCATGATTTGAACAAACTTGAATCTACACTACCTGAGGATGCTTCCACTCAAATTTGAGCTTTTCTGGCCTAATAGTTTTTGAGAAGAAGATTTTTAAAGATTTTCTTTATATATTCCTTTGTAAAACTTGATCCCCCTATTGTGGCCCTACCCTACCCCCGGGGACCATGATTTGAACAA
Source organism: Magallana angulata (assembly GCF_025612915.1). NCBI lineage: Eukaryota > Metazoa > Mollusca > Bivalvia > Ostreida > Ostreidae > Magallana > Magallana angulata. The sequence continues at coordinate 9,878,982 of NC_069116.1, read as the reverse complement.
AATTGAATCTACACTATCTGAGGATGCTCCCATTTTAATTTGAGCTTTTCAGTCCGAATAGTTTTTGAGAAGAAGATTTTAAAAGATTTTCTCTATATATTCCTATTTAAAACTTGATCCCCCTCTTGTGGCCCCTCCCTACCCCCGGAGACCATGATTTGAACAAACTTGAATCTACACTACCTGAGGAGCCTCCACACAAGTTTAAGCTTTTCAGGCCGAATAGTTTTTGAGAAGAAGATTTTTAAAGATTTTCTCTATATATTCCTATGTAAAACTTGTTCCCCTCCCCCATTGTGGCCCCACCCTACCCCCGGGGACCATGATTTGAACAAACTTGAATCTACACTACCTGAGGATGCTTCCACTCAAATTTGAGCTTTTCTGGCCTAATAGTTTTTGAGAAGAAGATTTTTAAAGATTTTCTTTATATATTCCTTTGTAAAACTTGATCCCCCTATTGTGGCCCTACCCTACCCCCGGGGACCATGATTTGAACAAAATTGAATCTACACTATCTGAGGATGCTCCCATTTTAATTTGAGCTTTTCAGTCCGAATAGTTTTTGAGAAGAAGATTTTAAAAGATTTTCTCTATATATTCCTATTTAAAACTTGATCCCCCTCTTGTGGCCCCTCCCTACCCCCGGAGACCATGATTTGAACAAACTTGAATCTACACTACCTGAGGAGCCTCCACACAAGTTTAAGCTTTTCAGGCCGAATAGTTTTTGAGAAGAAGATTTTTGAAAAATACTAACAAATTTTCAATAATTCTCAATTATCTCCCCTTTAAAGAAGGATTGGCCCTTCATTTGAACAAACTTGAATTCCCTTCACCTAGTGGTGCTTTGTGCCAAATTTAGTTGAAATCTGCCCAATGGTTCTTGAGAAGAAGATGAAAATGTGAAAAGTTTACAACGACAGACAACGGACAAATTGTGATCAGAAAAGCTCACTTGAGCCTTAGGCTCAGGTGAGCTAAAAACAAGATAATAACATTATTAGGTTTGTCACTGACTGACTACAAAAATATATCGTGTTGATCAATCTCATAGAGGGCGAGGAGAAGCCGAATCCAAACAGGACATGCGGTTTCTGTATTGAATAATAAGAAATGTCGAAATGGGAAGGCAGAGCGTCGTCCAATGACGGTCATATAGCCTAATATTAATATTCTCACCGAACTAACATAGAGATATAAGAGGAAATCACATGCTATGTTTAAAACATTTCAGTCCAAGGGAAAACAAGACTAATATTTTTGACAACCATGTACAAACCGTCTTCGTAAAACATTGCGCAGTCTGTAGAACCGATACGATTCAATGATGAAGAATATAGACAACTCAGTCCTATGGCTATCACAAAAGCCTTAAACAAAAGCAAACATTATCTTACAATTTGTACGTAATATGGATATGAACATTTTCAAAATGTATTCGTTTTTCAAAGATATGATTTAATTGATAAGTATTGCTTGAACATAAAATTCCACGATTGATATAAAATCATTTATCATTTTAAAGCTTCAGGCGTTTTGGGAGTAAAACTTACACTTTCAATAGTTAGGTAATTTTTAGGAAAAATCAAACATATTTTGTTAAAAGAAACTCACTTTACACGGTTGTAGCAATATGATGTCTTGTAGGGTTCCCATTATGAATGCTAGAAACCAGTCATTTGTTGTTCCAGAACCAAACTCCAACGAATAAAGAAACGTGAAAAATCCACCGCACATAATGGACAGACAGATTGAACAGTACGCCACAAAAACCATCCACCAGGGCAGTAACCAATTTCGGTCGTAAACCTTGTGTTGTGGATAGATTGTTTTAAGCTTGTTTGATTTACGTAGCGATCTGTTGTTGAAAATGAAAACAATTGCAAATGACGGTACAAACATCAGCAATGAAGACATCAGTCCCACGTAAAGCATTCGATAGCTTAGTGTAAAGGGACCAATTTGCACCATCTGCATCTGGTTGGTGTCCTCTGTTGAGATAGACGGGTTGCCGTCAAACCACATTGCTGATGCCACCATGGATAAAAACAATAGAGCCACGATACACCACAGTCTCTGAACACGTGTAAATTTGCTTGCATTTGGTCTTAATGAGAGTGAAAACCATAGGTGATCGTCGAAGAGACCTCGACGGCTATTTTCACTTAACATTAGATTTATAGGAACAGCTTCTGAGGTTAGCGGTGATAATTCAACCCACGTTTTACAATTTTCGCGAGTAAGTGACAACCATTCTTCACATACAAATATGTACCTATAAAAATAACAGGACAAAAAACATAAAGCAATACGGTTCTTTATCTTAGGTAAAACAGTAAGCGTTGATATATTTCCTTCATTCAACTGCATAAGGGCAATTTCAAAACGAAACAGATCATTTATGTATCTATGGTCACAAATTACACAAATAACAAACGGCTATTAATTTAAAACTGTAACATACTTTTCCTGTTCCAGTGCATCCACAATTACTATTTTAGACAACAACCAATCAGGCGATCTTCCGAGGTTGTCATGCCAAACAGTGATCTTTTGAAGTGGTCCTAAATAATTTGTCTTCAAAAGAAAATTACAGCAAGTCCCGCGCGTGAAGTTCTAAAAAAAAAGAAATGATTACCTTTGTAGGAGAAAGAGTGAGTAGTTTTGTTTTTTCCTCGTGGTTAACTTAAAACCCCCTAAAATACTCCCGCACGTATGTTGATCAAAGCAAAACTTACGTATGGAAATCACGCATCAGCGTATTTAATACCAACGCGTATAGTTTGATTCCAGGAAACGCGACTTTACTACCAGCATAAATAACCACTTTTACAATGCTTGAAAAATAATAGAAATAACTTACCTTTCGACAACCATCATTTAGTACCCTGTTTCCGCTATCCTTTTCTTCACCTTTCAGTTTAAAAAAGCAATTTGATGTTAGAGTACGTGAGGATCGCACTGCCGTGTTGACTGATACGAAATATTCGTAACCGTCCTTTTCCTTGTTGTCCACGAGAGGAAGATATTGCCACTAAAGAAAATAGATAAGACATTACAATGCATATATATCGTCCGACACTCTAATATAATTTTGATGGTACTTTTTACAAAACATCTCATGCAAACTTCTTATTTGAATCAGACTTTTTGCAGCTATCCTGACAGATCAACAAAAGTGTATACTTATTAAACACTTTGAAAAAAAATAATTTGAAAGAATTCTGTGGTTTTACGAAAAATCAATAATAGTAGTTTAGATAAAGTTTACATTCTATTATGAACAAACCCTATAATGGTCTTCTCTATCTGCTCTACGTAGTAACACAGAAGCTGGAATTGAGAATAATAAGATACAACACACAACAATCAACACATGTGGTGTTGTCATTATTTTCTCTGCAAAGTTGTCAAAAACGTCCTCAAAGTCTATAGAATTGGGAGGCAATAGCAGGGAGTTGGCAGCAAATGTCCCGAATAGAGAACTTTTAATGGTCACGTTTGTTCCTTCAACTTTGTGTACCTTGTAAAATAAATTGGAGTTTTCCAAACACTATACATGAATTGATGATTAAAAAAACGATTAAATAGTATGTTATTAGAGAATTCTTTATGCATATGAAATCTCTTATTAGCTTATTGAAACATGTTTATGTTTAGAAGAGAAAATTATCAGTTGAATTTGACTTTAAGTAATAAAAATGGCGTTGTGTAATTTAAATAAACATGAGATGTCACAGCACTATTCACCTTAGCTTGTTTGTTGACAGTCCATTTGGCATCTTTTAAACGGTATGACTTGATTTCCAGTATTCTAAATTGATGAGTTTCTAAAAAGGACAATGTGATGCAGTTTTAAATTATCGATATAAAGCATTGTGTATAGACTGTTATCTTCAGATTTCAAATATTTTTGATATTAATACACGTGATATTTTAATTTATGCGAATTTAAAAAAGGGCGAACTGGGCATAATAGGACCAAACATTACCAGCCTACAGTCTTCTTTCATTTAACCTTTGCAAAAGGTTCCTTGTATTTTGCATTTTTACTAACATATTATAATGTCCGAGATATTAGCTTCAGCTGAATGGCCTAGTCTATAGTAAAACTTTCGCGTTAGTAAAAGAAAAATCTTATCATTTTGGTATTTATTTTTAGAGTATGATTAAAAAAGGAGGAGGTAGCAAACGTATTTAGAAAAGAAGATATTTTGCGTACAAATACTTTGCAAAAACCTTGTTCTTTTGTTATAATGATTTGATGCATTGACCTTGATTCTTACTTATTTTATATAATTTGAAGTTTTGAAGCTTTGCTTTTGACGTTATAATTAAATCATTAAATAATGTTAGTTTCCAGATTTATCTCGATGTATCATGTAGTTAAATTATAAAATCAAAATTTTTACATTGTTAAATATCTTAAGCAAAAAAATGATGTTCTCGTTAAATTTGATTAAAATGTTTTTAAACTAAATGGTCCTTCATATACAGAAACAATTAATGTTAAACAAACTTTAGATTCTCACTAAAAATTAACAACTTACGTGATTTACGTGAAAAATCGTCATCTGAAAAAATTGTATCTTTATTAAAAAACCGGAAAATTTAATTTTAGTCAAATATAAATATTCTATTCAAAACCAAGAGCGCATTCAACTAAAATAAACATTTAAAAAGTTAATTTATGTGTGACAAAGTTACAGATGAATAAAGCTTTCTTAATATTTTTCTCTTAAGTACTTAAGTATCTAAAGTAATTTAAATACCCTGGCAGGATAACGCCATTAATAACGGTAACAGATATCCTCCGGATGTGAACCTTTTGTTGTAGATGGTGAGTTGCAGTCTGTTATCTTTGTAGCTGATGGGTAAATTCCAGGGGGCCTGGGTGACGATCTTGGCATTCCCCCTTGTGACCACCTTAATGTCATAATTTAGAGTTGTGGGATATTTTCTCCAGCCATATAAACCGTACAACGTACAATCATACATGGATTTAAGGTTGATATCAACAACCATTGCCTCGACTGACAAGTTGGTGTATGCAGCAAAATTCCATTCCATCTCGTTCTGCTTCATATCTGTCCAAGTACTTGTACTTGAAGATAATAGCTGTATTTTGTTGAAATGATGAAAAAATGTATGCGTATAGAATGAAATTTAATTACAGCATGATGAGTAAATCCTCTAATATTTGAAGTAAAAGCTATTGTGCGTTATGTGTTACCTGACTAAGGTCCATTGTTGCAGTTAAGTCGTCCTCCAGGTCATATAATTTTAATTCATCTCCTTTAATGTCAGTTATTACAGTTTTAACAACAGAGGAACGTATTTCTTCAGAACTGAAGTACTTATATGGGTTGTTTTTGTAGGACAAAACCTGAGTTATACACAAAATCAAAGTAAGTAGCAATATAATTTTTATTTTAACGATATCATGGAAGAATTGTCATATGATAAGCGATAGTATTTTGTATATAAATTAACGAATAAACGATATTTTCATCGAAATTATAGCTAACAAATATTACATTGATGGCAATCATTTTGCTCCCAACATTATCCTGGAAGGTTTCCCAGAACGGTAATGTAAGTGAACCGTATCGACTCTCATAGAACATTGGTGCGTCACGCCCGGTTGTTTTAATCACGGTAAAGGACAGAACTGGATCATCCGTACGTTCATCAAACGTTATTAGGTTTCCTTCACCGCGATTTGACTCAAGGTACAAGTTAGTTATTTTCACTAGATTTGCCTCGCTTCTTTCGATGAGATATGTACACTAAATGCATTAATTTGCATTATTAACATATGTATTTTACACACATTTCCTTCACAAATACTTTATTCTTCAAAACTCTGTAATGAGTATTTCTCTTATCAAGAGGTTGACATATAACAGAATAATTGTTAATGTATGGAATTAATATTGTTTGACATTTGCTATACTATTCATACTGTTATACTTTTGCAATATTTATATATTGTTGATAAACGTAATTAATGTGGGTTTTAAAAAAAGACAACATCAAAGTATCATATGATACCTCTTCTCTCTTTTTTGTGCATCGATAAATAGCTACGTATGATTGGCATCCAACGATGTCCAACACGGATATTACGTAACTAATGCTTTTAGCCATTTCTGGATAAGAAAAGAAATCACACAATGGATTAATAAAATAAAGTACATGTACACACGGTGTGAGAAAAGTCTTTTATGACAACTTTGTATGCCGATCAAAACAATATTTAATATAAAACAAATTCATTAAATATCAGATTTATGTTACAAAAAAAGTACATCGTTCGATGAAATTATATGACTGAGTGTCATTGTGTTAAGGAAGGGGTCTTTTCTGGTTTTCGACTTGTAGAAAGTATATTTGATTAAATGTTAATTGAATCAAGATGAAAAGAAATTAAAATATCGTATTTTTGTTTCTTTTTTACAATCACATAACTTGGCATAGAACTAGTAATCAATGTTTAGAATATAACAAGGACTATATTTTTGGCGGAACATTGGCGTAGAAAAATATCAATTGTTTGCACTTCAGAATTGCTGTAGGTTCATGAGTCTATTTAGCATCTTAAAAACAATAAAAATAATGTTGGGATTTTTTAACTTATGTGAACTAATAATAAGATACTTGGGTTTCAGAAATGTTTTTAAAATATGATTTGCCTATCAAATTTCATTTTAGTAGCTTTTTAAGCGCTCATTTAAAACATAGATTTGTGTAAATTAATAAACCTAACATCAGTTTTTCTTTCTTATTAAATGGTCAATATATTATCATTACTTTTATATCTTCATATCATCTTCATAATATGTAAAAATCAGAAATTTTTTCAATATTGGAAGCATAAAAAATAATCTAAATATCTTCAAAAGTCAGGAAAATTAGAGAAAATGTGGGAAAATAATATCACTTTTAGTTTAAATATTTATTTTAATGAAGTAGTATAAGCTGATAGACTTCCTGCTATTCTATCATTTAATTGACGAATAAAAACTCCATACTTAAAACATGTGTACATAACTGCAAATAAATATATCTTTTCATCATCCAGTAAGTTGAGAAAGAAAGGAAGTGACCTTGACCTGACCATAATGCGAATCAAGACGGTCGAATTTAATTAAACTTACAGAATTATTTGTTATATAATCTGTTTGACTGTGTCAAAATTTCATGAATTTCTTAATATAAAAAGTATGTCTGATAACGAAAAGACTCCTTCCTTAAGCTTATTTTTTTAGAAATCAACTGAATGTTTGCTCTCTTTTTTTAAAGTAGCAAGTACTGTAAACATGATTATTTACGCTGGTGGTTAATTACCCGTTTTCTATGGTCAAACAATACGCTTTGGTATGAAAAACGCAGGTACGTGATTTATCACTCATACGTTTTGAGCTTTTTCACCATACGTGCGGGGGTATTTAAGGCAGTTTTAAGCTTTCCGCGTAAATTTCCTCCAAGCGTAAATAACGACATTTACAGTAACTCAAATATCAAGGAGCACAACCAATATAATGATTACTGCTAGTTTATCATTAATCAAATCATCGTAAAGAAAATCAATGGTCTCATAAAATACAATATTTCATGACCAGTTAATAAAATGCACCTTTTGATAGTGGTAAAAGATCCTCGTCATGAATATTTGTAAATATTTCATCCATTTCAGTCACAACCGAAGTTCCAATACAGGCCAAGTAAAACTATATAAAACAGAACCTTTTTAATCGTCAACGTTTATGATTCAGTACAAAGCTTTTCATTTGTATCGCTCAAATCTATGAATATCAATTTTGTTAAAGGGGCAGAAATACAATGTTGTTCAAAATCAATTTTTACGAGGTACAGTACCCGCAACGTTATTTTTTTACAATCCTATCCTATCGTATCGTGTATCAATCCTATCGTATCGTGCGTGTATACTGTTCTATCGTGCGTTAATGCTATCCTATCGTGCGTGTATACTGTTCTATCGTGCGTTAATCCTATCCTATCGTGCGTTAATCCTATCAGGTTTATCGTTTAATTTCAACAATTATTCCGTTTATCCTATCGTGTTAATCGTTTCGTGCCTTTTCATAAGCAAGTTAATTTATTACTAAGTTGCAACTTGTTCGGTGCGCCGTTTACAAATATTTATCGAACAAGAATTGTAAAATCCTATCCAACATTCCGTCAGGATACTAATTTTTAAAAATTTTAGATCAAAATTTACCAATATTTTATGTAAATCATATCTGTTAACATTGGAAATGAAAAACGAAGTTCTTAGGAACAAGGTAACATATTTACCTGTAAAATCGAATATATTAAATCGTACGCCTGAGTGTATACCTGCGTAAACATTAACTTTTATGCAATATAATTTTGTTGCATCATACTTTACAGAAACAAAACTATTTATGATATAATTCATATTTAATTAAAATCCGAGTTGTATTTTGAACCCGTTATTTTCCGTGTGATATTTGATTTCAGGCTGAAATGTTCTCGGCAATCAGCTAGGGTGTGTGGTTATGAAAACAATGTTAACAAATCGTACGCGGAATGTGTATTTGCGTAAATATTTATTTAACTTGTCTGTAATAATTCGTTTTTAATGAATAATTTTCTTATACAGAAAGAAATGTACTTATGTCAGATTTTATATTTAGTCTATACAAGAGTTGGATTTATATAATTAAACCCGCTATTTTCCGAGTGATTTAATCTCGGGCTGAAATATTCGCAGCGATCGGCTGTATGGTGTTCGGTAATGAAAACAATTTTAACAATACAGAAAATTTATTGATCATTAAAGCTCATAATTTTAGTTGAAAAAAAATTAACTGGTCATTTTTATACATTCTATAAATGATGCAGCGATGATTAACAACTCGGCAATTGTTACTAAAAAGAAATTCCACGTAAATCTTTATTTGTACGTGTTCTCTCTCAAATTCTGCCATCATCAGTTTGTACGTAAATATCGTTTAAAGCAATCATACGTTTATCATGAACATCGTTTATCCTTTCCTATCGTGTATCAATCCTATCATATCGTGCGTGTATACTGTTCTATCGTGCGTTAATCCTATCCTTTCGTGCGTGTATACTGTTCTATCGTGCGTTAATCCTATCCTATCGTGCGTGAATCATATCCTATCGTTTATCTTGTAAAAAATAACGTTGCGGGTACTGTATGTCCAGTGCACGATGTTCGTACCTCTTATATCCTGTTTACATCGTCGACATCGCAATATTGGTCGACATCGAGTAGATATAGTGTCTACATTGTGTGCCTTCTTTCCTGTTCACATCGTCGACATTGCAATGTTGATCGACATCGAGTCAACATCGTGTCTACATCGTACCTCATATCCTGTTTACATCGTCGACATCGCAATGTTGACCAACATCGAGTAAACATTGTGTCTACATCGTGTGCCTTCTTTCCTGTTTACACCATCGAGATTGCTTTGCAAGGGACAACGTAAAAGAAATATTTGCGATGTAGACAATGTTAACTCAATATCGTTTCAATGTAAAACACATTGCGATGTTGACGCTGCCGACGATGTCAACGTCGAAAAAATGTCGTCAATGTGGACAATGTAATCTCGATATTGTTTAACATCGTGTGTATACGTTAATATCTGCTATATAGACAATGTAAATTCGATATTGTACTGACGTCGCCGACGTTGCGTTGTCGACGATATTAACGATAAGAAATATCGGCAATGTCGACGATGCAAACTCAATATCGGTTCAACAACGTCAACGATGTTAACGGCAAAGAAATATCGGCAATGTTGATCATGTAAAATCGATAGCATATCAATATTGTTTACATAACGATGTTGAGGATATCGAAAAAGAAATATGTATTGGACATATAAATTGGTTTAAATGTTAATTGCGTCTGTAAGGCATTTCTAATAGTCAATCTAAGTTTGATTGTTAGTCGTCGTGTTATCATTTAATACAGAACTCACAATTCTTCACTATGTAAACAAACTCAAGTTATTAAAATTTTGAATAAAAGGAATATTCCTTTTTTTTTTATTAAGAACAAATTAGCAGATAAAAAATCAGCTTGATAATATACTGTGGAATCATTAGATTTTGTGGCGGCTCAATTTTCGTGGAATTCGTGGGTACCTCTCATCCACGAATTAACATCCCCCACGAATTAATAAATTAGAGCTATAAAGTCATATTCCTCTTGCATGTATACGAAAATACACGAAATTATGTCCCCATGAACCTGTAAAATTTAAGCAATCCACGAAAATTGGCCCCCACGAATTTTAATGATTCCACAGTAACATTTACCGGTATATTAAACCAATGTAAACAAAAACATGGCAAGAGACTTGTTTACACAACAAATAATTGTGAGCTTTTTAGCTTGCTTATAACTCTACGACAGACACTCAAATTTTGGTTGATCATTAGAAATGCATTACCTAATTATTGTAAACAATATACATAGAATAATAAAAATTGACCAAAATCACGATCATGTCCCTTTTTTAACAAACGAAAAAATTCCTCGTGAAAATGATTTAAAACTATTTACTATTATCTATATAAAAACGTTCATATAAATTGCTTTCTATGCACTCTTACTATCGACTTTTCCAGTTCAAAGTTTTTGTTAATGTGATCAAATATCATCTCATGGGCTTTCTTCATATAACTCTCTGCTTCGGAGAGCGTGAAAGATTTGGTGGAGACCGTAGTAAAAAGTGACACAATTGAATCTATAAAAATTAAAAAATACAAAACCACACGTACACTTCTGCATTTTTGCGATTTTCATTAATAGTTATTACACAATGAAAATAAAATTTACTTTAACAACTGATAATCCAATGATTTATACATGAAGTAACTAATAGTTTTATAAACATTTTATATATTTTTTATAAATATTCTATACTTATTGTTTATATTATAATGACATTGTCTTTATAATATTTTTTACAGATACTTAATTTAATGTCCTAACTTTTATAGATGCCCAAAAGATACAAAAATGGGTGGGGTTTTTAAAAATATTTTCAGAGATTCACTCACTTTTTTGACAACGTGTCCCATAGAATCCGATCGAACAGGTACATATATAGTTCTTGCAGGTACCTCCATTGTAACAAGGACAAGATATAACGTACACGTGAAGGCACACCCACCACAAAGTCACCGCCACTGTTGGACATTAATTGTGTTAAACATATGTGTTTGAGTGTATATTAGGTGTAATTACTTATCTTTGATCAGAATTTAGAAAAGATGAATTTAAGGATTTGTTTTAAACCATTCTTAATATAAGAACAATCTGGTAAACAAGCCCCTACGGACCCAGTGTAAAATCAATATTATACAATGGATGTTTGTTTATTTAAGACGGGTGAGCTATTAATTTCAATCGCCGAGCATAGAAGTTGTCTTATACTTGAATGATTGTAAACATTTTACACTGACACCATTGAAATGTGAGTGCTTATATTATATAATACAAAAAAATCAAACATTTTTGCTATTCAAACTTGGCATTGGAATCATAACAATACTTACGATAGATTTTCGATATCAACGGCATGGTAAATTCTGAAAAGATAAAAAATGACGAAGAGTTTAGTTTAAAAGTTCTTTCAATAAGAAAATTGTTTTGAAAGTATTAGACTTCCTGTGGATTTATTATTCACTTATTTTAGCAAGGGTACTTTTTTACAAATTGTGGCAACAAGTACATACTACAAGTGCTTGGATCTTATATCTTTTGTAGGGATTATAAAATGTACATTATTTTTGAAATAATACTCAAGAGTGATTCTATAGTTATTCAAATACACAATTTTGTATTTTTTTAAACTCATCTTAGGTAAATTCTATCAAGAAAGATAGTAAAAAGGGAACTGTCTAGTCCAATAATGTTATAAATGATTAGTAAAATAAAGATTTCTTTGTTCTTTTTATGTAACCCTTTGTTCAAAGCAACGTATTGGTGTTTGCTTGTGAGTCTTTGTGCTTTCAAGAAGTTTGTATAATCTATTGAAATGAAATGAATAAAAAGTAACAAAAACAATTCTTAACCGCTTTAGTAGGTTAAAGGACAATGAACTTAGTGTACTAACGTTTATATGTACCATAAGATAAATTTTGAAAACGTGACACAAATGCGGCAGAATTTACGCTCAAAAGGATGAACCCTTATTGTTGTGATGAAAATGCCTTTTTGAAACAAAATTTATTTGATGTCGACATTAGGAGTTGAAACCTACCATTTCTAAATTTTGTTAAAAACAGTCTTTATATTAGAAGGAATTGAAGGAATAGGAATCAGCCAGGAAAGCTGTAACTTGTGTGGAAGCATTCTCAGGTAGTGTAGATTCAAGGTTGTGAAAATCATGAACCCTGGGGGTAAGGTGGGGCCACAATGGAATATTCCGTCTATTGTAATTAGGCCCCTTCGTAAACGGTGACTTTAATAAGAAACATGGTAATGTCGTAATAGGCACCCAGATAAGGCACGGACGCGCAATGCGACGGCTTGCTATCATAAAGGTTACCCGGATTCTTATTATTGTGAAGTAAAAACAATTAGAACATCTGTAGCCTAATTTCTGCGGTCACAGGAATATCACCGGTGCCCTTTAAATGCCGTCGACACTTTTGAAATGGACTAAGTGCAAAATTGAATTTAAGAATTTTACATTGAACTGAGAAAATTTCAGCGATCTGTTTTCAAAATATTTCTTGGTTTTATAATTTTTTTTTCTTCTTCTAACATAACAAATGCTGACTGTGTTTTCAGGCAACATTGATTATATTCACCCCCTTCGAACGAATATATTGCCATATAATCAATGTTGCCCGAAAACACAGTGACTGTCAATATTTGTATAATATTAGTGATTTACGTAATATGTCTATATTTACAAAAGACGCTCCAAGCGTCCCCCATTCTTTTACAGCGTTACGGGTTTTCAAAGGTTCTTTTTGCGTTCGGTATGAATTCTGCTTTCCTTCAGCACCTCATTTTCTTTAAAATTACGTTTAATACAAACGCTGAACTAGACACTTAGTGAATCTTTTTTCTTCCTTAAGACATTTCACTGATGTTTAACGTTCAGCGGATCACCAAGTAGACGATGCTTGATATCTTGCACGTCTCTACCTTCCAGAGTTTGCTCAAAAGGATTTTTTTCGAATTTGACAAGTGTTTTTTTTAGATTGCTTAAGATAAGCATAACATGCCAATCTTGCTCATACAGCAAGTCTTATTTAAACTGTTTGACAGTTAATTTGTAGAACGTTGTAACTGCAATTCACTATTTGTTTATCACGCGTTTGTATAACCTATACAGCGTTTCTGAACACGGAGGATTAGCCAGAGTTTGATGACTTGATTAACTTTAGTTGATAATTCCTGTTTGTATTATGTGTTCCTTTGTCAAATTTACTTATCGACAAAAATAATGTAGTCCTCACTATCACTCACTTTGCATTGATAACAAGAGAAAATCTGATAAATATTTGATGTAAGTAAACATCAGCAAAAAATATTTTGTTTTAGCGTTTTAGATATGATGCATTTTAGGTATTGTTCTGCAATGTGCGGTTTTTTAATACCTGCATGAACATCAAAGAAAGCATTTTAGTTTTTAATTTGATTTCCATTTTGAGAGTTTGGTGAGGTTCGTTAAATCCGTAATTTTGTTATATTTATATTCCTAAATTTTCGATATTTTAATCAAAGAATGTCAAGATTTATTTTTAAATCTATTTGATATAGTAAAAATATTTTTGCCCAAATGTTAATGGCTTCATGGAAAGCGCCCCTCACTTCAAGGAGAGTCAGTTTCACATGATTCCGCTGGGACAGATAATGCTGAAGAATAGTGATATTCTTAATATATCAACGATACAGATTTTGTAAAGTTTTAGAAGATATTGAATTTGATTAGCAATTTTGTGATAACCGACAATACAAGGACCCTTATAACGTCAACCGCAAAGAAAGAACGATTTTGGAAGTAGTTGAGGATGAAACGTTCGTTATCATGCTTTATGTTTTGACTACTAAACTTCAGAAAAGAGAACGTACATTTCGTTTGAATGATGTACCCATATTAAACTTCATATATAAATACCTTTATATTTACAGAATAAAATGTCCATTGTTGATGGATGAGACTGAGATCAAACTACATACCTTTTGAGGTGTTCAATCTTACAATCTTAAATTGGCATTGCTTCTGTTTCGGGTTTGCCATCCGTTTTATTGATAATCGGGGGTTTTTTTGCCATACATTCTATTTGACCAACCTGAAAGCATTTCAATCCATTATTTTTTAAATTGATTTATTTGTCAAATATTTATAGAACATGAAATGTTTTACATGATGTTTAATCATTTAAAATAAAAAAACTAAGCATTTAAAAAAGTTTTAAGGTCAGCTTCTAAAACTAAACATTTATTACTTAATGGATAACAAATAGTATAATGTAAAGAATCGTTAAATGATACTTAGTTTTGGAAAGGGTTGCTAGTGTGTTTTTTTTGACTCGCTCTTTGTCTGTAATAGCCCCAATGCGTATTGTAGATTAGGAAGTGTAACACTTTCAAATCAACACAAATAAAATCACCATTTTAGGAGACAAAATCTACATTTGATTGTAGACAATTTTTGTGTTATTTCTTTAATTTTATCCGTCAATTTTATTTCACGATTGTATGTTATGTTCATTCGAAGAAATTAATCCATACAACTTAGTTGGGTTTTTTTTTATAACGGAACAAGAAATTGTCTAACGACATACAAAAGAATTAATAGGCATTATTCATTTTTAAAAACATGTCTCCTCGAGTTAGCATACATGAGCGTGTGTGTGTGCGTGTATGAATATGTGCCAGCACCTTCGCCGTAGCTCAAAAGTCTTGGTTCAAGTGCAGAAGGAAATAAGCAATTCCACTCCATCAAAATGATAGCAATCATATCCACCATTTCTGATGTTGATGTTTGTGTTTTACGATACTTCTTACAATAGTATATTTAATTGATCGACAACAAAAGCTTGAACTTATTTGAAAACGTATTTCTTGACTGCTACTAATAACAACCTAATCAAAATAGTTTAGAATTTATGGAGGGTCTTCCTTGAAATTGTGTGTGTTTTTATAAATTTGTTAGTAATTTGGTGAAGCCAATAGCGACACAATGCATTTCAATAATTAATTTAAAGGAGGGGATCCATGTTATTAATGACATGGGTGTATAACACTGATACCTTCCTTTCAATCGTTTGCAGAGAGAGTATAAAATGATAGACAAAGAAATGACTCACGTAGTCATGCAATCCCTAGAAATATAAACTTCAATATAATTTATCTTTTGGGATGTCAATGTTTGGACAGGATAAGTGATAATGTATTTGTGTTTGCACATCATAGGCAAATGTTCGAGGTTTTCTTTGCCATGGGAACCCCATATTTATTCACGTAAGTTTAATGACATTGAAAAAGCTATCATTAGACAATGGTAACCACCAAATGAAACATCGACCAATAACACAAAATCTTTCTTATTAACCCATGATTTGTAAAATTGTTTTTCATTTGTTTATAATACTTTTCAAAATATCCTGCATAGAACTTTTGCAGGATTTGCTACACACTGGATTGATCGGTCCGGACCTTGATAAAATCACCCTTTAAAGGGGCATGGGCACGATTTTGATCTAATTCTTTTTTCTGTTTTTATTATCTACAATGCTTTAGGAATGCATTTCCAATGACCAAATAAAATCGGAGAGTCAGTAGTGAAGTTATAAGCAGGATACAGGGCTCACAATTCTTTGTCATGTAAACAAAGCCCGTGCCCTGTTTTCGTTTACATCAGTTCAATATACCGGTAAAAGTTCTTATTCAAGCTGATCTTTTAATCTTCTTATTCATTTTAAGCATAAACAAATAGATTTTAAAGTTTACCACATTCATTTTCGGTCTAAACCTGGATTTCCACTTCAACGTTCAAAATGCAAGTAAAGCAATGAATTGTAAGCTCTGTAACTTGCTTATATCTCAACGAATGACACTTAAATTTTGGTTGCCTATTTAAAATGCCTTACTGAAGCATTGTAAACATTAAAATCGGGAAAATAATTTTTGACCATAATCGTGACCATGCCCCTTTAAAACAGTAAAACATTTAATTGCTGCTATTATTATTCATCAAATTACCTAAGATAGTATGTTTAATGATTTCGTCCACTCACTCTTTTGTTTGTGTATTTTTACCAATCTTATGATAAATCATAATAAATATCAAAGTACTGAAGTACTGAGGGGAGTTGATTTTATCGATTATCGTTTATTCAAAATCAACGATATGTGATTTTGCATTGCAAGTAGTATCAGTAATCGAAATATTTCTGAGAAATTGTATGGATCCAGGCAAGATTGAACTCTTGTCTTGTTCAACCAAACGCTCGGCTGTCTCCGTTTATCTCCGACAAGCAAGAGAGACTCTGTTTTGTCGGATATTAATGGATCAAGACAGCCAAGCGTCTGGTTGAACGAGACTACATTGAACGCTAGCGTAGGAATACATACTTCTTTAAAAAATATCTAAACTGTTTGTACAATTTAAAATATTATAATTTTCGTGGTATTAATAAATGAGTTTATCTTGAAAAACAATGCTTCAGAATACACAGCATCGAATTTATCGATTATTTTCAAGAACTAAGTGTTGTCAGCGGTATTGATTTGTGCTTAGGTCCAAACACTGTTTCATTTTCGCTTTGCCCGAGTAAGTGCATAGGAGAGTTGATTAAAATCAACTCCCAAAAATCTTTTCACATCGCTTACATTAAAAGAAAAAAGTATGCACATGAATTGATTTGCATATTACGTGTTGTATAATTACGCTGTGTGTTTTGCTTAAGGTTTAGCACATCAGATATGATAGCATCAAGCACTTCATATCGTTCATCACCTCTAACAAATATTTCACGGTAGATAAAGAAAACGGACCTTGTCTTCATGTTTTTCATTCAAAAGGTTAAAAGTTTAGACACGTAACAACTCGTTTTAAAGGGTTACTTTCCTTGATCTATTTCCTCTAAAGATGTAACTTGAAATTGTTA
The DNA here is from genome assembly GCF_025612915.1 of Magallana angulata. Taxonomy (NCBI): domain Eukaryota; kingdom Metazoa; phylum Mollusca; class Bivalvia; order Ostreida; family Ostreidae; genus Magallana; species Magallana angulata. Next base: position 9,861,810 of record NC_069116.1, on the reverse strand, counting down.
TAACGTTTTGATGTAAAGATTAGATTATATTGTTAGCTTGATAAATAAAGAGGTATCCAATGTCTAGACGATAGACTTTGATATAAATACTTCTAAAACGACGTAGGTTGTTAATTGTTTGAGATAACCCTCTATGAAGTTTATAGGGCGCACTAAGGTTTGATTCGTAAGTACGTAAGGCTTTGGACTGTTAGAACTAATTCAAAATCGTGGTTTCTTTTTTAACAATATATTGTTAAAATACTAGTATCCCGTTTTGCGATATGAACAATAGTAATAGAAAACAAATTATTTACACCAAACTTTTTTTCATTTTCCATAGGCATGCTTATTTTTATGCTTATAATACCAACAAAAGACACTAATACAAGTTTAAATCAATAATTGGATTGTCAGATTCCATGACCTTTATTGTAAACCATGATTCAATTTTTTAAAAACCAGTCTATGTCTTCGTGATGTTTTATTTGTTGTTGTGTCTAGTGATTATGAGCAATTAACTGAACTTTTTATAGACGCATTTTTTCCGAGTCAGACCAATTGTATATTATGTAAAGTCGGTTTGAATTAATGTCAGTTTGGGAAAAAACACCAAAAACACCACAAAAAATCAATGCTTTTGAGCATAGAAAAAAATTGCAAAAAGTGAAGATTCCCGCCGTTCAGATTGAACCATACAGGAGACAGAGGATCCACACAGTTCACCCATCTATAATCTAGTTGGCTGTCCAACTGTAATCGAAGATTAAACAAGTGAACACTGATGCGTCTTAATTTCAAAACCAATACTTTTGATTACTTCAAATCGTAAAGTAACCAAAATACCCAACAATTTCTAAAAATATTTTTAGATGAGGAAAGTTGTGTATTCCAACATATTAATGCTTTGTCATGTGCAAGCCATTCCCCTCCTTCCCCCTGGAAACGGTTAAAACATTCACAGTCAAATATATTATCCCGCAAATGGTGCAAATTCTCAAAATCTATGCTTTTACATTTAAATTTATTTGTAAATGTAAATACGTAGTGATTTCGACCCCATTGTAGTCCTTTTGTGTACCATCTATTGTTGGCCATAATTGACTTAATAGAGCCTGAAACACTATCAAGTTCCCAGATAAAATACCCACTGCACATGAAGTTAGTTTGATTCATTAATCCCTACAAGTTACAAATAATAACACATTCTTTATACTGTCCCTACTTTTGTAGCAATAAATTATCATCACCTGATTACATAGCTTATGTCTCTCAGCTTATAATAGATCATATCTTGATCAGTATTGTGAGATATAGCACCCATCATCAAAAATTGAAATGCCTTCTGTCACATTTTAAAGAGCTGCTAGAGCAGTCTCAATTTGAATAAATTCATACTCAATGATACAATCAATGTAAAAGTTTTATTTCAGTCGCCCTTTCTCTCGTTTTTCATTGTAAGCGTTTCAATGGATGCGTAAATACTACAAAGAGGGTGTTTATTTTGCAACATTTAAAACTTCAAATTCACTGCATAGGAAAAGGTACAAAAATATGTGTATTTATCCAAGCATATATATTCTAATATTGAGATGATATGACGATATTCTTCAAACAAGTATCTTACAAATTTTTTTTTTTCGCAATAGTGCTTGTATGAATCATAAAAGAATAATTGCATGGTTAGATAGTGGTGGAACTGTAATCTTTTTTTTTTTTAATTGATATGACACTGGGGATCAGAATCCCAATCATTCTGAGCATGCATGGTAAACAAATAACTTAATATATAGGGGGAGATTTATTAGCGGTTCATCAGCCTGTTTTTTGGAGGCAGAAGGACAACATAAAAATAGAAAACTGAGTAATCGGTGTAGAATTGATGTACATAATGGTTGGTGTGGGAGTTGCATCATCTCACACAGAAACCTTTTAAAATTCAAGAGCCCCCATATACATTATACCTGCCCTCCTGTCGAAAATGGTAATTTTATCAAATATTTTGCCAATGACAACAAAGTAGGGTCTTTACGATAATTGCAGAGGTTGTTATTATGTAACTGGTAAGGCAGGTTCCCAAAGACCGCCCACTTTACCGAAATTTCTTAAGGATGTCTATTTAAACCAATTCACGCATTGTCGGTTTTTGATAACAAAACTAGCGGTCTTTACTTTTGCAACATTGTCACTTGATTTAATGCCAGGATGGAGTTTGGAATTAGACACATTATCTTAGCAATGGTGACCTTTCAATTGGTATGTATTTTTTTCTCGCATATGTGAAAATAAAATGTCGAATTTTTTATGATTATACATGTAATTTTAATCTTTATCAATTGCATTTTATGAATTAATAGTTCTATTTTTAAACATAAAAATAATTAATCTGTATTATTCAAAAATCTTGCAAAATATTTTAAATTACATTTTACAAAGGCTATACTTTGTTTGACTTCTTTTTAGGGAACAATTGCGCAAAGACTAAACGGTAGGTTCCATGTTTCTTTCCCTTCGTTTTTTGTATCTTAATCAAAGGGGCATGGTCACAATTTCGGTCAAAAACTTTTTTTCCGATTTTAATGTTTACAATACTTAGTAAGGCATTTCAAATAGGCAACCAAAATTTGACTGACATTCGTTGAGTTATAAGCGAGTTACAGAGCTTACAATTCTTTGCTTTGTAAACAAAGCCTTTGCTGTTGAGGTGAGAATTCCAGTGTTTTACCTAAAATAAATGTGGTAAACTTTAAGAACTGTTTTTTATGCTTAAAATGAATAAGATGAATAAGAAAATAGACAAACAAGCTTGAAAAAGATTTTTGGTATATGATTTGGTAAATTGAACTTATGTAAACAAAAATAGGGCACGAGCTTTGTTTACATAACAAAGAAATGTGAGCCCTGTAACTCTCAAATTTCATTTAGTAATGCATATCTATAGCATTGTAAATAATAAAAACAGAAAAAAGAAGAAAAAAGAAAAGAATCGTGACTATGACCCTTTGATAGCTTTATAAGAGGATAGTTGTTCACGTTCAGACCTGCTTTAAAGCTAAAATGTAAAGAATCACACTTCTCAATAAAAGAGATTATAAATAATACTTTGTTTTGATTTGGTTTATAAAATTCAGCAACATCGATGTTTTTAAAAGATTATTTTAACAATGAACAACATTTCATTCAATTCCATCGACTCTTTTTGTAGCGAGATACTTAATATATTGTATATCCGATTACCTCTTTCCATCCTATCCTTTTGTAAATATTTTCATTCAAAGACATAACCCAGAAGTCTATCTAATGGTCCTCCGGGCATTCTTTAAATAATTGGAGAAAATGTCTTTTTGCAAAATTCTTAAGCAGTAAGAGTGCTATAAAACTGATTTGTTTATGGCTCAAGATGCAGTTAAATAAGTACTTCTATTGTCTGTGTCTTATCGAATACAGCAATACAAAGAGGGTTGCTCGGTTCTCCTTTAACTACCCCCTCCTCTGCTTTCAGTAAAAAGGAATTTCGATTGACAAGTGACATCATTAAATCAAGAGGTTAACTGGTAAACAAACGCAGGTTCTTCTTGAAACAGCTTCCATTTACAAACGATTCTATAAACAAACTCACAGATAAGCCTGCCCTGCAAATCTCGTTTTTTTTAATTTTATTTCGTCTTCAATGTAATTACATTCAAAGTGTTGCCCAGAACTTTATATTGCTTTAATTTTCTCATTTAGTCTTGCGTGCGGTTTGGCAAGCTACACTTATGTCTTAATTAAATATACATTTTGGTGTGTAGCTGTGATATGCTACGCTACCTAAACTTGACCTTGTGATAACATCAACAAACAAACAATCACAATAGTTCACGGTCAAGAAGTTTTGGTCGCTGACCATAAAAAATCAAACTACAAAGATAATTCCATTATACTCATATTTACAGAGATTTTTTTCCTCAAAATTTACTTAAATGCATAGTTTTCGTCAGGATTTTTTTAAACGTTTTTGTTGCATTTTTCAGTGAACGAATATTACTGTGGTAACAAACCTGCTGATGTTGTCTTTCTGTTGGATTCTTCAAACAGCATTTGGGGACCACATTTCCGTACACAGTTACAATTTGTCAAAGATGTCGTGTCCATGTTTCAAGTCGATGTGAATCATACAAGGATAGGTATTGTAACCTATGGGTCGAGAGTTCGGCGAGAGTTCTACCTTAACGAATTCCTTACGAAACCGGGTGTTTTGTCGGCTATTGACAGAATTCGACAAATGCAGGGATATGCAACCCATACACACAGAGCCATAAAGTTCATGAGACAAACTATGTTTACGACCGAAAAAGGAGCAAGGGCCGATGTGGCTAAGATTGGCATTATTCTTACAGATGGACAATCAAGTAATATGTTGTTGACCGTATGGGAGGCATCAAAATCCAAAAAAGACAATGTCAATATATTTGCAATTGGGATCGGATCAAAAATTAACACACGGGAACTGCGATTGATGGCAAGTCGACCTACTCATGAACACTTTTTCAAAGTGACAGACTTCCACGCACTTCAGAACATTAAAGATATGTTAGCTGTCAGAACCTGTAGAGGTAAAGTGTCATCAACAATAAGTGGCTGTTCAGTTTTCTATAAATATATGTACCTTTATATCGGCAGCAAATTGCTCAAACAGAAATATGTGTAACCAAAGTTATCTCTTCTTTTGCAGTTACTATAAAACCTACACCATCAACGACAACGACAACAACAACGACTCCCACAACAAGTATGGATGTTATATTGTCTTTAAAACGTGTCTATTTCATATTTGCGTTGCCACTTCTAATGCGTTAGTGAAAAAGGGTCTAATTATTTACATTGATTAGAAATACTTTTTAAAATATAACCTCAGGAAGTCTATCAACCTTATCCAGAAACTTTGAAATTGATTTATTCAATGAAATATGCTGTCTTCAATACAGTTTTGTATTGTTTTGTTTCGTTATCAAAAAGAGCTGCTCGCAGATTTTGAGAAGATGTACTGCAGTGAACGTAACATGAACATTACATATAGCGTGTCGTGCATTTTAGACATCGAGCCAGAACGTTTATACGGATGGTGTTTTTATCAATTCAAGACATTGATGCAAGGCATTTCGATGGTTGCAGTTTTTATTAATTTGTAAACGACTGCACTTATTCCCACTTTATCATTTTTTCCTATGTAATCAGATGGAATCTATATCTTGCTAGAAATGTTAGATACATATCCTGCAAAGTAATATGCAGATTTATATTTAGAAACTGGTCAATTACTGTAGAATTACGGAATTCTTCTTATTCAGTCAATGCACTGAATAATACCTTGACAATCATGTCATACAAAGATATACACCAGTCTGTTTAATGAACAATACACTGTCTGGCATTATTACATAAACATTTTATATCAGGAGAGGGGAGATAAAACAGTATGAGATGCATTAATAACAAATTAACAAATATCCTCTTTCTTCTTCAGTGGTCGTCTCAAGCATTTTTCACCGTAGACGTAATCAACATAATTATACGTACCCGACAACCAGACATCTTAATGATATCAATGTTTTGGGGTTTTTTCTAACCCTTGAAGTCATGCTTTGTAATAAATAAACTTCTGACCCAATGTGTTCTAAAGAAGGTAATTACAGTATAGGATTACGACAGTTTAAAAACTGTGTATATCTAGTCCTACAATTTGCAAACAAACCTTCAATTTAATTTCACTTTTAATTACTTTCATCTTTAGATAATTCACCCGAGATTCCGTTCAGTAATGCATGTCTCTCAGAAAATACAGGCTCGTATTACAGAGCTTGATAAAGAAAACATTGTTTACTTGGTATTATATATACCTTCAGAATGTTACAACTACAACTGAAAGAAAAAAATGGATTAAAACATCGGCACTATAAGATGGCTTGATGTTCGTGGTCATTTTTAGACAAGTTTTATCTTCTGGAGAAAGGAGCTCTGTATAGAGATTTAGAACAATTTTCAAATTAAAAGCTAAATTGTATGATTTTATTTTTTACTCTATTATAGTTTGAAATATTATGTCTATAAATTTTAGGTGATCTGAATGGTATTTTGTTGATCAGATAGCTCAATGTACTTGTTCCATGTTATGTCAACGATCATTAGGATGCCAATATACAGCAAGTCAGAAACAGCGTAACGTATATACTGGCATATATACCGAGAATGCTTAGTAAATTAAATCTATGCAATGCATTTACAAGAATATTTCTTTGTAGCTACCACTACCCCGACCACCACCACAACATCATTGCTGGAAGTAGCAAACAGAGGTAATTCAATCGCATGTCTTGAAATTGAATAACATCTTGCTATTTAATAAAAATCGTGAATTTGACTTCATTTTTTTTTTATTCAGTATGCGAAAATGGCGTTAGCGACGTCATCTTTGCACTCGACTCTACAACGTCTGTGTCGGACGAAGATTTCGAAAATCAAATGACTTTTGCTAAAGAGATCGTTAACACTCTGAATGTTAAAAAAAATGGAACCAGGGTCGGCGCCGTCCTTTACAGTGACCAGGTGGTGAACGCTTTGGATATGAATGACATGTACGATCGCAATGACGTTATTGCAACCTTGGAGAAAACCAAACGAACGGCGGGAAATAACAGACTGGACTTGGCAATTAAGCATATACGTACCAAGAGTTTCCGAAGAGGGCTAGCGAGAAAACACTCCGCCCAGCTTGCTATTGTTATTACAGGGTCACCAGTGATGTTTGATAAGTTTGCAAAACAGGAAGCTGATAGGGCTAAAGAGTCGGACATTGTCGTAATTCCTATTGGAGTAGGACAAGCTGCTGTCGAAGAAGTGAAATCGTTATCGGGATCGTCGGGAAAGTTTTATACTGTCCCGTCTTTTAGTCAGTTACCCTCTCTCATAGCCGAGGTCGCCATAGAAGCATGCAGAGGTAAAAGGTCAAATCTTGGTATCTGACTTTTTTTCAAAAGTGTTCCTACAGATTACATTTTAATGGTTAATTATTAATTGTAGTTCCTGTTGCCGAAAAGTCGATCCAGGATCAAGGTACGTATTGGTATAACCACGTGAAAATGAAAGTCAAATCCTTACTTTTATTTCTTTAATGATTAATTACGTTTTGCGTATCGATTTCAGATTATTTTTTATTCGTTTTCATTTTAATCATTAATACACGCCGTTGGACTGTTTTCAGCCTGTGGCTCTCGGCAAGAAGCAGATATTATGTTTATGCTGGACAGTATCAACGCCGGTCGAAAGAACACGAAAAGAGCTTTAGCTTTAATAAGGGACCTCACCAACGAGCTTGATGTTGCCCCTGATAAAATACAGGTCGGACTGATGTCTGCCGAGTGTCATGAGGATACCACAGGGTTCTTACTGAATTCAAACAAAAATAAGAACGAAGTTAATGATGCGTTATCAAAAACGAAAAGCGTCGATTTTTCGGCGCTACTGAAACGGATGAGACATGGTGCCTTTAGTCAGAACCACGGAGGACGACGGCACGCTAAGAAAGTGGCCGTGCTCGTAATTGACGGAAGTCTTGAGGAGCCACTGCGCGCGCTGACGGAAGCACAGCGCGCGAAACTTCATGGAGTTGAGGTTATTGTAGTCCAGGTTGGAGAAGAAAAACCACAGGATGAGGTGTTGATGATGTGTGATGCCCCCGCTAAAGAAACTTTTTTCAAAGTATCAGATTACAGCGAGCTTCCTGCAATCAAACAGAAAATATGGGACAGTTTATGTGACGGTAAGACCATCTTCTCAAATCAAGGGTTTCTGATTAAACTTCTCTTTTCACAAACCTTTAATAGATTTATTTTAAAACAATTGGGCTAAATAAACAACGTGACTATTCATGTGTTTAAAAAGCTTTATCAAAAAGGACATTAGAAATCATTGATGGAGCACTGTTTTGCCTGTATAATTTACCCGAAAACAAGCGGGCAGCACTCATAAACTAATGATTCCCCATTCATATATAAAGTTATACTATTTACACAAATATAGCTTTCTATTGAATATTCGTTAAATCTAATTTAATGTATGCGTATTCTTATTGGGGCGGCCTTTTTTGTTTCTAAACCAAAATGATTTCAATGAGCTGATGGTCGTGTTGGTAAATAACTAAATATGTTCTCATCATTAAAGAAAATCGGGAGATAGGTGGCGCTATCGTCAGTCCGAAAGCTTTTGAAGTGAGGAGTGTATCAGAAACCCTTGTTATGGAAAGATTCAATGAGAAATGCAAAGGTGCATTTTCAAAGTGTGTTTCGAATATGTATCATGTATTTAAAGAAGTAAACTTAAATTAATTAAAATTATATGTTTCAGAACTTTGATTTCCAATCATGTCTTGTATATAAAGAACAAGACACGCAATTGAAGGAACGATAACCCGATACAGCGTTACCTTACAGTATCTGTCCAAAAATGGGTTTGATGAAAAGATGTGTAAAGGCAGGCCGTCGAAAGCTGGATAAAACGAGAACTTTCTTTACCAAACTTTTGTAATGTTTGGAAACGAGTCTGTCGTTTTAATAATCTTAAAGCATAGTCGAGAACAAAATTTTCAAAGCGAGTTTTAGAAACCGGACATAAGTATACACTAGCAGGTCCGATGACCTCCATATCTCAAAGCACTTAATGGTTCAAAGTGTAGTCATAATAATTGTTCAAAGAATAAACTGCAGTGCTGTAACTACTTATAGTCTTTACATATAAGGGGGTATTATAACAGTGTCATAGCGGGTATAAGACATATATTGTTTGCATACATAAATATACTGATATATGACATGAATTTTACAATCAAAGTGAAGTAGTGCTGCATTGTATATTTGCAATGTTACTGTTGGTTTTCTGTGTTCATGTTCCAAATATTTTGTACCTTATACTATTTTTTATATTTGTTCATATTTTCTAAAATGTTGTTTATTGCTTTTATTAAACATAATATGTTTATCAATAAAACATAATCTCTTAAACGTTGAGTTGAAATGGATTTCAATCTAGAAAGTTTGAATAAAAGATTTCGTAGAAGAAATTAATAAGAGGCATATAATAATATATAAACGAGGTCTGTGTTTTTAAAGTTCTTAGAACAGTAGAGGGCTATCTGTAACATTCATGGTCACTGTTGGCGCACAGTGCCAATTGTTGCTGGGGTTGAGATTATTCGAATTTTTCTGACATGTTTTTATTCTTAATTAAAATTTGCAATATACAGGTTTTATTTATGAAATAAATATGTAAAAAAGGGCAGTATCTTCCTTGTAAGAATCGACCACATGAATTTACTGTCATTTTGCGTTCTGTGAACCTCCTTTGGAAAAAAAAACAGATACTTCCTAAACACATGAGGCGTGTCTTTAAGCTGAACATTGGCAAGTATGATGTTAGGATTACGTAATTCAAAGAAAAAGAAGCACATAAATTAATTAGATTTATGTCAGTTGTCTATAAATGATTTTTATTAAAAAATTTACTTTTCCCGAATTTTGCTTGTTTTCACATTCTTGTAGCGATGGTCCGTGAAATCTAGAATTATAAAGTTCGATGTGACTCACTTTGATTTTAATTAATGGCTTCAAAGAAGGAAAAATATGTACACAAAACATAATGTTAGGTGTTATCTCTTTTTTCATCGACTGATGTCGGATCTTAGGTTTTGTTGGTGATATAATTACTGATATAATAATAGATCATATCTAATATCAGGATTAATGAAACGGAGGTAGGAAAAAACTACAAAATGGATTTGATTCCCTAACCTATTACAATTTCGATTTGAGATTTGATCTGAATGACCCCCACCCCCGAACAAACTCATTAGGAAGAACTTGATAAACTGTGTTGATTTGTATGGTTCATTTTATCAAATTATTGTACGTAACAGTTGTTATTTTTACAACACAGACATGTACAATATAATTTTACTCCTTCATACTAGAGCATTTTCTACAAATGGATATAACAATGGTGGTGTGCTCCATGTTATAGGAACGAACGGAATACCATGAAATAATAATGAGGTTACCAGACTGTCGCCGTCAGGATCTGGGGCTTACCATGGAAGATAATCATGATGATATTGAAGCAAAAAAACCTTGGCACGTCTATAAATAACACAGAACAGTATGCGAGGATGAATGGATTCAATGCCAACAATCCCAGATTACCGTCTATAATGTATGTAATATCATATTTGCCAAGATTCCATGTTTTTTACATTTTATTGCACACACCTGCAGGAAACATCGAAATTTTATGAATCGTGACAGGATTAACTACTTGTTCTCCTCTTCTTAGAGCCAAAGATTGCATGTCCATCTGGTATCTATTAAATTTTATGTTGTGTTTTGTACAGAAGCTGATGTACAGAGCATTTCAAAGATGTTCTCATTATTTGAAGGCATTATATAATAATAATAAAATGTTGCTATTAGCGAGGTTATCAATTTCTAATTGTGTTAAATGATTATGTAAATAAAAAAAGGTTAATAAGCTTAAGGGTGCATCTTAACTGAAGAAGAAACTAGGTTTACCAACTTCTTTCAAATACCATGCACATCTATTCTGGTGGCGCAGATTTTCCTGATTTTTAGATGGGGTTATTATCTGGATTTTTCCGGTTCGATAAATCCTTATCAATGTTTTGTTACATTTTAAAACCCCAAAATATATTAAGTATTTAAAATAACAAAGTGAATATGCATGCTATTCACTTTTAATGTAAAAGTCAACCAAAAGGAAAGCATTACGAGTATCAAACAAAACATAATAGAAACCAAATCGGGGGTTAACAGATGTTTTAATCATATGTAAAAATATGACGAACATAAAAATGATGTGTTATTATATTTAATATAAATGATAAATATTTGAGTTTTTTGTCAAAATGATTTTCCACAGATATTTACGATATGGATTTTCGCCGACTTTTAAAATGTCCTTTTTAAAAAAATATTACCGGTAATCTAAAAGGAAATCTTAACATGGTGTCATTCCAGTCCTTTAAAATTGAAATAATTTATCTAGTATTTATTTTACTTTTACGTTTTCTAGAAACCATACAGGCAACAAGCAGAGTACGTAGAAATACTCGTAGAATTTAGTGTTCCTGTCTATAACATGTATTTGACATGGAATATTGCACCATTGTCGAGATTACCTATCGCAGTACGTCTAGTAGTCAGTGCTTTAAGGTCACGTTACCATATAGCTCGCTTTTCACAAAAAGGCTTAACCTTTAGGAACTAGTTGATATGCCTGACGGTATTTGATATATACATGATCTGATGCTTTTACATGAGTGTGATATGATTCACTGGCTTTTACCTTAAAAACAAAACATATGCTTCTCTATCTAGTAGACCTATCTTTTTGGGGGTACACGTGTACGTAATCCGACCTAGTATGGGCCTAAATGGTGATATAAGGCCAAGGGTAAGCTCATATGATATAGACCTTATTTGTGCAAATAAAATCGTAGTCGTTTTATCGTTTGAATGACCCACGTAGTTATCTTGAATTTTTTAGAGTTGTATTTTGAAATTAGACTCTGGTACTTGAAAAATAATTGTATTGTATTGTATTGTATTGTATTGTATGAATATTCGATCTTTTCCATTTGTATTGTATGATTTGCCATATCAATGCGTCCGATCGCCTGTGTGTGACTTTAGAGCGATCGGACGCATTGGCAACACCTTCTTTAAGAATATGAACAAAAACTGTTTATAATGTAGTTGTTCTTTTTTTGTAGTTTCTTAAGTAGTTTTAGTAGTAGCGCTAGATTTTGTTCTCTTTGTTTTTACCCATGTAATTTATTTCTTTTGTCCTGAAGAAGGCACTGGTTGTCCCGAAAATTTGACAATATCTATTGTTCTTGACGTTAGCCATTTTTAGTGCTTTATATATACATGTATATAACACCCAAAACTGTGTGATGTATATTAAAAGCTTCAAAACTAAGAGAGATTTTGATATGTTTAAACCATATAGTTACGATGATTGTCCCTTTCCATATCGTTAGTTTTTAGTCCCCTACCGGTTTCACCGGAGGGGACTATACATGTAGCTTTCCTCTGCGTCCGTCAGTCCGTCCGTCCGTCTGTCTGTCTGTCCCACTTCAGTTTTCCACATTTTTTTTTATGCGTTTGAGGAATAATATGAAATTTGCTGAACAGCTTCAAAATGTCAAACTACAGATCAAGTTTACACTTTTGTAGCGTCTGATTGATATATTTTTGAGAAAAATTATTTTTTATATTCCTATTTATAATGTTCGGGTTCGTTATCGGGTTCAGTGTGTATTGAATAAACGAAGAAAGTATGAAGTCAGTTATAAAATCGTAATAAGTTCGGTAAAATAGTGTCAAGCATTGTGTCGTAAATTTAATCGACAGGGTTTTTTTTGTATTATTACAATAGGGTTCGTTATCGGGTTTCTCTGTTGATTTGGGGCCGAGAAGACGGTAATAAATGATATTCTGCATAACAGTGCATTGTTTTCACAAATGTCTACCAGCAATTACTTAATGGACTTGGCGGAATTACAGGAGATAAAATAAAGAGTATTATTTTACCAATTTTTATATATCAACTATGTAGTTTGAATTTCCTCTGTTCTTTTATCTCTGATTAAAGCATTACATCTCGTTTATAATAGTTTTGAAATAAATGTATGCTTCGAAACTTTCATAGAATAATAATAGAGAGGTTAAGCATTTGAACGTGTACGTGTACGAGTACGTGTAATTAGGGGAATCCCCTAGTTAAATGTGTATTACGTCATAATTTTTGCATACCGCGTAAATCTACAAGTTGTACAAAACGTGTAGAATCAAAAGTACACGAAGGTGAAAACTTGTAGCATTTTAAAATAAAAATATGGACTTAATGTTTATCAAGCATTATTTTATTTAAAGCAGACGATAAATTGAGGACGACTGTGCTTTGGTTTCATCAAATTTAGAGAATAGTTTCATTAACAGTGAGAGTAAACTGCACATGTTGAAAATATTAAATCCAATGATTTTACACGTTTGCTTACACGTATAGATTATTAAACGTACCCCGAATTTTGGTACGTGTACGTGTAAACATACTTGTAGCTCCACACGTACCCGTAGACATACGCGTTCAAATGCTTAACCTCCTCAATATTAAGCGGTAGGGAACGTGTATTGCTTATGCAATACTCTCAGAATGCGTGTTTGATATGCCATTTTTATGATAATTGTCACATATTATCAAATTGTGGAAATCTCCGATGTTTACCTGTTTATTGTATCATTGTGTATCTACGAGTCACGTGACTCTTTCGGTAAATAAAGAACACTATACTGTGGTTTCATCAATATTCGTTGAACACCAATTTTCGTGGATTTCGTTGTTAAGTTGATCCATACAATCAAATGTTCATTGAAGTGCAATTTCTATTAACATTTTGTATTGATAATGTCGTTGGCCACGAATTTGTGTATCCTTTAAAATGTGATTTTCACTTTATCCACAAAAATTGATATCCTTGAATATTAATGAAACCACAGTAATGCACATCATCATACAACTTTTTTTAAATACCTCATAGATGACCAGATATTGGCAAATAGCTGCTATGAAACATCGCAATGCACTCTACACCCACGTATCCTATCGCTATGTTTGTACATGTATTAATTATGACTGGAATTCGATTAAAGTGGGTATGGGACATCTGTCGATATTAAAGTGGATAAAAGTACATCATAATCAAAAATACTTTTATCATTTTATAATTTTCAAATTTGACAAATATTTCACTAAATATTTTTCAAAGTTTTTAAAAGTTTTTTGAAAAGGTAAAAATCATAAAAGACCCAGCAGGATTCGAACTCATAACATGCAGATTAGTCGTTAACGTTCTAATCCATTGTGCTACAGACACGTAGCATCGTTTTGGAAAGGGGGTGATGGGGGTAAACTCTTCCACAAAAATCTAAAAAAGCAAAGAAGAAAAAAAAGAACTCTTCCTTAAATCATGAAGGAAGGGGGCATCTCAATGTGCACCATTTGAAGCACGCGGAGGGATAAACCGAAAGTAATCTTTTGAACGTCATAACTGAAAGTTGTCAGACATTTTTCTGGTGGCTGAGGATCGGAGATCGTTAGCAACATATCTATCTATCTATCTATCTATCTATCTATCTATCTATCTATCTATCTATCTATCTATCATAGTAATCAACATGTCATAAAAACTAAGCATCGTAAAACAAAAGAAAAGAATAACAAAATAGAATTCCAAAGTTCCTCGCTGAAGGGAATCTGGGTTTTTTTTAACCATAAAATGATTGAAGCATTAATCATAAAACTTGAGGCATAAACACCACATGCTGTAGATACTTGTTCAACAACATCGATCTGCCCATATCGTTTTCAGAGATATCAATAGAAACAATTTATCTACAGAATAACGGATGTTCGCATATATTTAAAAAGAAATATTCTTAGGGAACGATACCCATTCATTTTTCACAAATCTATGATTAACGGTTTATTCTAATTGCTCAGAGAGAGAGAGAGAGAGAGAGAGAGAGAGAGAGAGAGAGAGAGAGAGAGAGAGAGAGAGAGAGAACTCACAAGATATAGATACTGTACATGAGCAAAAAATCAACGTTCTTTTTTTAAGTTTATTTAAATCATGAACATTTGAATTCATAGAAAAAATTGAATAGAAAAATTATTAAATGAAATGTATCGATCATTACTGCACTGCGTAATTCAAATCAATATAATATGATCAATTCAAAATATTTGAATTCATCTCATTTAAACGTAACATTTTCGCACGCAAACACTTCAGCATTCAAACTTCACGTTCAATTGATAAACACATGAGATATCAAACACAGTTCCATCTTTGGACTGCAAAAGCACAGGGATTACCACGTTTGATTTCCGGTGGGAATTCTTTATTGTGGACCATGGCTGAACTGATTATTTAGATATAATGAAGTGAGATGATTCCTCTGTGTCCTGTTCACCTTTTTTACATTCAGTTGAAGCATATGACACTGTGTTCTTGAAGCATATTACAGCACTTCCTGTTTTTTACTCATTTTGGAGAATAAACAGAACCATCGCTTTGGAATATCTCAATAGACCCGAGCAAGGCTTTCATTTTGGCAATTTTCATTGGTCCCCATCCAAGAGTGCATCTCGCATCTAATCAGAGTTCTAAAACGTTCAAAAAAGATATAAAACTTATTTAAAGCAAAAAACTCGCATGTTTTCAAACATGATAAAAAAACAGTCTTGAAAAGATTTGAATTCACCTCGTATTTGTGATTGGCACTGTGTGTCTCAATGTTTCACACACAGTTGCATGCATTTATATTGAGAGAGAGAGAGAGAGAGAGAGAGAGAGAGAGAGAGAGAGAGAGAGAGAGAGAGAGAGAGAGAGAGTTTATCCTGCCTAATAGTTTAACTTACCATCACAAATATTGTACCATATTTCTCTTTTTATGTCTGGTAGTTCATCATAATTTGAAATGTGATAAATGTTGTTTTCCGTGAAGCTTTGATGCTTGAAACCTTCGTCATTGACCATTTGTTCTACTTTTTCATTTTCCTGTAAGAGACCCTTTCCAATTTTGACTATATAAACTTCAATTCCCTGGATGCTGGCCCTTTCTGCTTCTAGGAATGCTTTGACCGGATCCTCCAACCCCTCGTCAATGAATAGAATAGCAATCTTTTTGGCACCTTTCCTGCCTCCTTTAGCTCTCGCAATCATGTTTTGTCGAAGTTTTTTCACTACTGCTGCCACATCCACACCTTTGAATTTTTCTAGGGCCCGGTTGAGTTTTTTGTTGCGTTTGTAGGTATTTAAATCAAACCCTGTAAACTCGTTGACGCATTTCGGCTCAGTGGACATGACGCCGACTCGCACCTTCCGGGGGCTGACATCGACGTCCTTCAACAGATCTTGTATAAAGGCCAGAGTTTTCCGAGTGTTGGTTTTCCCGGCATTCACACCATCCAACATAAACATAAAGTCTGCCTCTTGTCGTGACCCGCAGGCTGCAATATACGAAATATATATTAAAATTGTGGTCTTTTTAACAATACAGCTACCTACTAGTAATAAACTACCATTGTATTTATGTATAATTATCGAATACCTTTATCAGAGACAGCAGTCACGGCGTTCCTGTCAACTGAAAACGAAATTACAATGTATGAATCTTTTGTATTTTGACATTCTTATGTACTTGTAGATTGATGCATATTGATAAACAGATATATCTTACATACTTTCGCACACATTATAGGCAATGTTTGCTAGATTTGCAGACAAAAATCTAGCAGATGGAAAGTGATATTGTAAACTTCCATCCATGGTTCCAGAAATTGCATTCAATTCTTCAGTGTTTATATCACCAATTCCAACGGCGATCAAAATAATTCCAGTCTCCCTAGCTTTAGTGGCTTGTCGCTTGGATTTTCGAATGTATGTTCCAGGACTGGCGGTAATGATAATTCCTATCTGAGTAGCATCTTTTCTTATTACACTTCTTCGGAACCCCTTTGTCCTTATGTATCGGATCGCCTCGTCTACTCTTCCTCTACCGTGTGTTCTCTTGACGTGTTTTAATCGAGTCTCTAGGCTGTGTTTTACTTTTGATTCAGACAGACCAATAATGCTACTCACGGCATTACTATAGAAGATTGCACCGATCTGTGTAGTGTTTTTCATAAAGTTCATATTTTTTGATAAATCAGCTACGAACTTCAACTGTAAATCAAATTCAAAGTTCCTCACATTGCTGGATGAGTCGATGGCTATCATAATGTCGTTTTTGTCTCCAGAACACGCTAGTTCAAAAGAGGGATAAACATGTGAATAATTACCAGTCAATCTTAATAGAGTAAAACCGAACAGGCAAAAAATAACAAAAAACTATTAAATGCACTGAAGTTACCTTGTCTTACAAATTGTAGAAATGAAGTTGTTGTAGGTTTTGGACTCGTAGTAGTCGTTGGTGTTGTGGTAGTTGTAGGCGTTGTGGAAGTTGTCGGCGTTGTAGTTGGTGTCGGGGTTGTAGTAGTTGTCGGCGTTGTCGTAGTCGAAGGCGTTGTTGTTGTTGTTGTAGGCGTTGTTGTTGTTGTTGTAGGCTTAGTGGTAGTTGTAGGCGTTGTTGTTGTTGTAGGCGTTGTGGTAGTTGTCGGCGTAGTTGTTGTTGTAGGTGTTGTTGTAGTTGTAGATATTGTCGTAGTCGTAGGTGTTGTCGTAGTTGTTGTAGGCGTTGTCGTAGTTGTAGGCGTTGTTGTAGTTGTAGGCGTTGTTGTAGGCGTTGTAGTTGTAGGCGTTGTCGTAGTTGTAGGTGTTGTCGTAGTTGTAGGTGTTGTCGTAGTTGTAGGCGTAGTTGTAGGCGTTGTAGTTGTAGGCGTTGTCGTAGTTGTAGGTGTTGTCGTAGTTGTAGGTGTTGTCGTTGTTGTAGGTGTTGTCGTAGTTGTAGGTGTTGTCGTTGTTGTAGGTGTTGTCGTAGTTGTAGGTGTTGTCGTTGTTGTAGGTGTTGTCGTAGTTGTAGGTGTTGTCGTAGTTGTGGGCGTTGTCGTAGTTGTAGGTGTTGTCGTAGTTGTAGGTGTTGTCGTTGTTGTAGGTGTTGTCGTAGTTGTAGGCGTTGTAGAAGTTGTTGAAGGGGTTGTTGTGGTCGTTGTTGTTGTTGTCGTGGTTTCTGGTATAACTGAAAATATCAAAAACACATAGTTAATAGAATTTTCTATATGCAATCCAAATTATTTTTAAAGTTAATCGTTAATTATTTTAATTTGAAATAGGCATGGTTAATTTTTTCTGTTATTTATAGTTACCATCATTTTTATGCGCAATCCCTTGCCTGCTTTGTTAAAGCAAACTAATGGTATTGAAAATTCCTTGTTATATATAAGATGCTTTATATTACAAGTGACTTTCATGAACCTTTCAGATAAAAATATCACTAGAATAACTATTGTGATGACAATAAGGGTTAATACTTGTTGGGTTATTCAAGCTAATTATCTTTGTACCTTCACAAGTTCGAACTGCCAATATTTGTCGAATTGACTCCAATGCGTCAAAGTTGTTTATTTCAAACACGTGATCACTTTCGGGTTTACTGGCAATTCCTTGGAGTTCCCTAGAGTTTGTATTACCACCTATACCAATGGCGAACAGACGAATTCCTTTCCGCTTGGTTTTGGCTGCTTCCCAGACAGTTAACAATACGTTAGAGGACTGACCATCGGTCACAATGATTCCTATTTTAGCGGCATTATCTCTTTTGTCCGCAGTATTTCGTAACATCCGTCTGCGCATAAACCTTATGGCTTCAAATGTATGTGTGTTGTAGCCTCCTCTTTGCCGGATGTTGCTGATGGCGGTTAACAGGTCGCCTTTGTTACTGAAGTCTTCCAGACCGATTTCCTCCACCACATCGGTATTATAAGTCAGGACACCCACCCGTGTCGTGTTTGTACCAATGTCAAACATGGTGGTCACATTCCTTACAAAATTAATCTGAGTCCGAAAATTCGGTCCCCAGATACTGTTAGAGGAGTCAAGAAGAATGTAAATGTCTGCAGGTTTGTTTCCACAGAAATATTCATTTTCTACAACAACAACAAAAAGTGAATTCAGTTGTTTACGTTCTGGTTATTAGGAAAATGATATTATTCATTTTTTTTTAAATTTCAAATGGGTTATTGATATGTTTTGTTTTGTTCAAGAAATGACCAAGTTTTACCTTTTAACAAAACATCTTGACAAGTCTGCAAAATGAAAAAAATAAAGCTTTAGGATAAGTAAGCAACCAACATTCAATGTAATACATGCATTCAAAACCAATTCTTTTCCGCTTTACAAATGATAAAATTATATAATTAATTCTAAAGATGTTTGGGTTTTTTTTCAATCAGCTTTTCTGATATTGAAGAAAAATGAGAATGAAAATTCAAAATTTTGTTTACAGAGACTGTTAAAGGATTGATTTAATATGATGTGTACTGAAAAATATCCTGTTTTGAATGTAATTGTCTCATACATGCAGGAACATATATCATTCGACTAGGAAACTGAGAGGGTTTCGTAAATTGGTTCGTCCAGTTGATTTTTTTTAAAATTTCGTGATGCATTATTGTTGCTTGCAAAAGCGTGAACTAAAGTCACAATGTGTAGTAATAAGATTTTGTCGTCTATTTGATACCTAGGCACAAGCATACTGGTAATTAAACTTAATTGAATGACAAAGAAAAATGCCAGTCCTGTTTTCGTCACAGACATATTGTGGAAGTGATAATCAGATGAGCGGAAGACGAGATTAGAGCGTCAACAATGACTAATAGCCTCGACAGATAACCAGTGTTGTAAAAACCCAGGTATATACATGATTTCTATTATCTTTGGAATGTATCATAAATGTTTCAAGGAGAAGAATCTCGTAACATTTGATTGCTTCTGGAATACGCTTTTGACGCGAGGGTGCAAACTTGTTGAAATTCTAGTATGTAACAGTTGATACATGTTTTGATCAAAGGCATGTGAAATACAAGACAAAATATATGGAAATGAGTGATAAGAAATCGTTTCCGATTTTGAAATATCTAACATTCTACAAAACTTATTTCTTTAACATATTTTTAAATATGATTTTCAAAACAAAACAAAACGATATTCATGTACACTACACAGCACGTTATTTTACATCGGAATTTTAAAAAAAATTTGTATCCAAATTCACGAGTGGAAATGCAAAGAGGGAATATTAGGCAGTCGACGTATAATTCAGATTTGTTTTGAAATCTCCGAGTTGATGAGAAGCAACCTCTTACAGTCCCCTTTTTCTTTATAATTCATTGCCACCTCATAGCTATTGACCTCTATAAAGATAAACAAGGCGACCACGGTTTATATTTATGTTTTCAGCTTCTTTGTGCGATAGATGTTGCGTCTGTGAAGATAAGAGAGTTGTATCGGGATAGTGATTGATTCAGACATTAAACATTAAATAAACAAGCTCCCCTTGACATTGTAAATGAGCTCTACATGAGGCCCCCATCTTCTCGCTCTTCTTTTTGTAAAACATTTAACCTCAATTACTTCTTGGTGCAGAAAACTAAATTCAAAATGCCACCATGAGATTCATTTTTATTTAGATATTGATAAATTCCAAAGATGATCTTGTGATCACAGCCAAATATTCAACAGATATTTCGACAATGATTCTGTTGTGATTCATGGCAGAAGTAAGAGGTTGCATTGTTTCAAAATGGAATGCATTCATTCACACCTATTTCTTAAAGATTCGTGTTGTCACAATGCAAGGTATTATTACCCATTGAATAGAATGTGTATGTTTGAGTTAAATTTGATGAATGAAAATGTAAAGGCTTCAATGAAACTAATTAGCCGTAAAAACTTTTTACGAATACTTCTTTACAAAGTGTAGGTATAAAACCACATAATTTCTATTTTCTTGATTTTGGACTGTCAAATTCAATAAAAGATTTAACTGTTCGTTCACTTCAAAATGCATCGATTATCAAACAAATACACTATTTCAAAAAATTATTTTTCAGGGATTGCAATGCAAACTTTAGATATCGACTATGTAAACAGCATTTTTTAAAACTTAAATCTTTATGTATTTAAAATTCGTGCTTAATTCAATATTGTATATAACCTTATATCCATTTATAAAAAAAAACCCAGAAATTTTACTGAGGTATATAGATCTTTAAAAATCGTTTCGATTTACTCAATTTTAGCGAACATTTATGGGATTTCTGTACTGTAGTCTCAATATCAATAAATGATGGTACATGGGTTGCATAAAAAGTTTATAACTTATCAATTTCAACTGAACTATGACAGTTTAAACTTTAGATAGATTAATGGATTTAACTTTTAATGTAACACATGAATGTGAAGGAACTCACCGTGAATGGGAATACCACGAGCAGGAAAATCACTGTCACTAACGGTTCCATAGTTTAAACAATAGACAACAATTCATACCACACAAAATCGTCCTATTAACCCAAAGTAACTGGGCAGACCACCACCACTCTACAGTATAATAATAGTCACTTCATCAATGTTGAACAACAAAGACAGGTGCCCGGAGCGAGGAAGCGCGCGAAGGCAATGTACCGCGTTTAAATGATATCTCTTTCCCTCTTTCAGTTAATTTTTGTATCTTTTCTGAGAAACACCCGTCAGTCTGTCTCAAATGGTTGACTAAAGATTGCAAAAATCTTCCAATTATATCATAGTTTTATACAGCAAATAACGCATCAGTTATGCGACTTAAAAGCTTTCAATGAATGAATGAAGCGCTGTGATTATTATATACTAAAGGAATTTTCGCTCATTTAGTCATCAAGAATCATTAGGCGTTTCTTGGGTTCTTTCAAACTCAGAACACAGAGCTTGTGGGAGGAATTCTGTAAGTTGTGGTAACGGTTTTGAGTGGATATGGTTTGATGGCACCCCAAACATCTGTAATCCATGAGCACCATGCTGACATACTACTGGTTTGATAGGCTATTTTTGTATTTTCATTACGAATCCTCATCGAATATGCCAAATTCTTCGAGCAAAATGTGGTTTTGTAATTTTAGAAATAAAACAGAAAAAAGGAAAAAAATATGTTACATATCTATTGTAATATCAACAAAAACAGTCCATCTGTATATACAAGATCTTGTAAGGTAGCACAGTTGATATTTTTAGAACCATATGGCCTGCTGCAGTGAAATTCCGACATGAATAATTAGAATTTTACTAAAATAAATTATCACCAGAATTTTGATTTTACAAAACATATTACAGCTTTGATGTTGCTTGATGGCCATGGCTATTTTTCGATCGTTAACGGTGTTGACGATTTGTTAATATAGGATTAAGTGAAATTAGGTTTAATTTTGTGATCTTTACGATACAGATATGTGGTTGTAAGTGTGTGACGTAAGTTTTTAATGTTTTGAAATGACAGTTAAACTGTATACTAATTGTTCACCTCGTTGTCTACCTAATAAATCAAATTGGAATCTCCAATCAATGCCTGCTCGAGATCACCTGAATCTCCACTATACATGTACTATTCATTGTAAACCTCACCACTATCGGTGTTTTTGATAAAGAGTTCACCCTATTGATTAAGTTTTCCTTTATTCATAAACATGTATGATATACAGAGACAAACTTTTCTTACAATTTGTCAAACGAAAAAATATCGAGGTCTTTAAAATAGTTGGTACTGTGATTTATTGGTTATATGTTAGATGAATACAAAACTCTTTTACAGTACTTGAAAACTACATATTCCGATCATCAAATTTTGTCAGATATGATGTGGAACTAAAGTTTAATAACTCATTTGTTAACATTCTGCATTCCAATTCAGTCACGGTAGAGGGTTGTAAAATGCAGAAGATACTGGTATACTAAGTAAACTATAGTATACATTGCCCTAAGCTTACTTAGCGTTACTTAGCGATAAAGTACAGAACATGTTGTTCTATTTTTTACCTTTTGCCACCTGTATTGTACTAAGTGTGACACACAATTTAGATTTACAGAATATGTATAAGAGACCTTCCAAATGCACGATTAAACTAATACCGAAAGGTAGTACGGTTCCGCTGATATAAGGGGCCTTTTAGATAAATCTAATCAAAGTCCCAGGTCACGATGGACTTCAATGCAACAAACGAAGCCCCATACCATGGTATCTGGATAGAGTCACTTGTCAAATTTAAGTTTGACAGCGAATTTAGAAAAACCCCTTACCCTTGCACTCGCACATCGTCGCTAACACGCTTCCGCGCTGTCACGTCACAACCAAGTACAACATGCCAAAGCGCTGTCACAACCATATCACGCTGTAACGATATTGTCGTGTTTGCGCGACGGCGAGGAGAGGACCAATAAAGACGTTAAAATGTGCTGATTGTTTTTACTCTGGTAATGTTAGATGTATAATGAACCAGCAAAACTGACAAGCCAACATTGCAATAGCATATAAAAAAACATTAATTCATAATACGCGAGTGAGCTCATGACAAGAAATGGTGTACATTTGTTGACTGCACTTCTCAAAATACCTCCTACATAATCTACGCGTACGATGATTTTGATGTTAGGCAGAGTTGTTTTAAATCATAAACGTTTACCCTATTATAGTTAAAATAGTTTTTATTATGGTAAAAGTGTTGTTCCTGCCTTTCACGTTATATTTGTGTTTCTGAATATACGCAGAGTTCACTTTACCAAAGGTTTAAAATAGTGTTCGTAAAAAAGATTATCCGTGTGTCGCGACCTGTTTTAGAGTTAAATTAATTTTGGTTAATAATTTTGAAATTTATTCGGTATATTTTATTCGCTAATTTCAAATTATGAATTTTTTAAAGCATATGTAATATAAAACATATGAAATATATTTCAAAATTTACTTTGCTTTAACATTGTTTTGAAAACTACTAAAATTCATGTAGATTTCGGAACACGTGTAACAGTTGTGTAATGATAGATGAGGGTAACTATACGTCTATACGTCTTATGAATTTTCTGGTCAGAAATATAATCGCTCCAAACAGGTATATTTTTAGACTTTATAATTAAATTAGATGTTATTATTTTGATTGAGTGAGAGGAAAACAACATTAATTCCATAAAAATAGACCGAGTGGGGATCCGCACAAATACAATTCGCTTTTGTTTGTAAACTTTGAAGTTAAACACGCGCGAAGGATAAACTTTTTTCGTTGTTTGTTGGTGTTTTTTAATGTAACATTTTGTTTTGAGCTTTATCAAAATTAATAAATTATTGTAAAATCTAGAAAGCTGATAATCTTTTTATCTCAGTAAAGCATCTGAAATATTTATTTCCAACAAGCTAGAACTGGAAGACCTTTATGGAAAGCATGTACAGTGCGACACAAGATTTGTTATGTTTAAGTACAATCCATTAACTTTATCATATCATCATTTGCATTCAGAGATATTTACACCAGTGCAGCTGCAGTAGGGGTTGTGTTGTTATTTGTCTGCCAAATTTTGATGTATGAAATCTTAATTGAATTAATAAATTGATGTGAAACTGTTAGATATCTCGTTGCATAATGATCTTCAACAAATCCATTTCCAATCCTTGATGGAAAGAAGTCATAAAAAATATGATTTTTTTTTTAAACCAAAACCTCCATTAATATGTCTATAAATAAAACATCGGATACAAGCGATCCTTCAAATCCTCTAATACCGTGTGAAGAGGAAATCCATAACGTCTGGAACATATTTCAAAAAACCACAAATATTTTAAATTCAGTCACACAACCCACGTCTTAGATTGAAAGCACTGTATGGAACTGATGCTCAAGTCATGATCCTATTGAAGTAATGTCATGTGTCTGATTGAAATCTCTCTCTCTCTCTCTCTCACACACACACACACACACACACACACACACACACATAGAGTAGCTACTACATTTGATATCTTGTATACCTCATCGTTGATGTTGAAATGACACGATCATTAATTTTATTGAACTAGGCTATTACAATCATTTGATCACCTGCCTCCGTGTCCGAATCTGTCTGGATGAACCTATAAGCAGAGCAAGAGAAGCAGCATGAGAGAAAAGCCAATGGTGATAGAATATTGCATTCATAAGCTGCTTCTTTTATTTTCCCTTTGTACAACAAACTAAATTTACCATGTATGAAGAAAAGCTGATCAAAATTACATATTATATACAAGATGGGCAAATTCAGTTACTTTCACTTATTTATTGTATAAATGAAGCTACAAGTACATTGTATAAAAAATGCAAATAAGTAATTCGGTTTTGTCAATGTTTTGACGGTCTTTAACGTCCATGATGCCCGTGCCCGGCGCTATCTGGGTGAACCTGTCACAAATTGATGAAAATGTAGATCCATTTGGTGCGTAATTAACTATGTATATTTACATCTACCAAGTATTATTCCCTCTATTTCTTACGGGAACTTATAGTTTATTCATAGCTCTATAGAAACAGCCAGACTGAAATCTACACGCCCCGTTTATCGATTGGTCGAAATCTACAGCAGCTGAAACTGATAAGAAAGTGACAGGACTGAAATTGACATGCCCTGTTTATCGATTGGTCGAAACCTACAGCGACCTAAGAAATATCACGGACCGCACGAAATAATCATGATGATGTCAGACTCAAAGTTTTGGCTGTTTCTTTTAGCTAACGTACTTATGTACATTAACAGTAATTTGGCGAAATTTACTTACTTTTCTTAATCAATTTATTAATTAGTGACAAGGAAGATGTTAATATAAACAATAAAATACTTTCTTTGATAATTCATGCGGATTATGAAGGTAGCGATCATTGCAGAAAAAATTTACATAACCCGCTAACGCGGGTTATGTATTTTTTCTGCAATGTCGCTACCTTCATATCCCGAATGAATCACCAAAGAAAGCATTTTATTATTTAAATAACCGCCAAGAAAACATTAATCTTATATGAAATAGTAATCCACCCGCTCTATGACTCGTATAAAGAAGTACTTATCTAGTTAGATGACATTTATTGGTTTGATTTTTTGAATAATTGAATACACTATAGTCACTGTGCTGTGAATCTACAAGTGTATTTTGGATACTATACTCTGTCTCAGATTAGACTTTTTCCGTCCCTTTTAGCGATCTTCACGAAATTATACTTACGACAAAGAATTACAATTGATCGATTTAAATAGAAATAATTTTTACGGAGATTTACAATTAACGTAATTTCAGATGTCCCATTTGAACACTTCGTACACTTTTTCAATGCTATCAACCGGGAGCTTCTATGTCGACTTCACAGACTTTTTTTGCCACGTTATTAAGCTTGACATGATAGAGGAGTGTTTCAAAGTAAATGAAAGTCGTTTGAAGAACCCTGCATTCTTTACGAATATTAATTAATTTAGGAAATTATGCTTCATAAACATATTGGAACAGAGTATAATGTAACATTTGTTTGGGGGAGGGAGTGAAATTACTCTCATTATGCAAAAAAATACAAGAGGCATATTAAGGTTAGACGACATGTTCCTCAATTTTATATAACTTTTTCCAGGAATTTGTTATCGATTTACTACTACTTTGACACGCCTTCTTGCAGAAAATCAGGATACCTTACCAGGCATTTCTGCAAAATACTAGAGTATGCAATCTCCTATATAATCTTTTTGAAAATACACTTGAATTGCTGATATAGAAATAAAAAAAAATGGAAATTCACTGTATTGGTGCTTCACCAGGGCCGGGGCTTGAACTCACGACGTATGAAACCTGTGTTCCTCGCAAAGAGCGGCTACCGCTCTAACCACTTGGCCATCTAGGCATTTATCAATATATATATAAAATTTCAATCAAATTAAAAATGATTTTAAATAATAATAATTTTACTGGAACTCTTTATAACGAGGAGATACAAAAAAGATGCTCGAGGAACGTGTCGTCTGACCTTAATGAAGTAACAATACAAACTATAAAAACTTCCAAAACAATTGTTTATATATGGGATATAAACCTATATCAAACTCTGAACCCCTTTTAAAGCCCATAAATCAACCCTCTCCCTGTGTGGCCTCACCCTTCCCTCCGGGATTTGAACAAACTTGAATCTACTCTCTATGAGGATTTATTGTACACAAGTTTCAGCTTTCTTTGCTAGTTGGTTTCTGAGAAGAAGATTTTTAGATATTAACTCTATATATTCCTTTGTAATAATTCGATCCCTAATTGTGGCCCCACTCTGCCCCCGGGGGTCATGATTTTCACAACTATGAATATACACTACCTGAGGATGCCTCCACATAAATTTCAACTTTCCTGTTCAAATAGTTCTTGAGAAGAATATGTTTGAAAAGAGGTATAGCGCATTTTCCAATTACTTCGCCTACACCTGTGTTTCGACGGAAAGTACCTGTTACTAAAAATAGCTTCAGGTACCTGGCTGTCGCAATTTGATTCTCGAAACCTGGGCTGTGTTCAAGATCGAAGCAGCTAGTCTAGCCGCTAGGTCATAGATATCTAGGTCTATCGAACGAACTGCTAGGTTAGCCACTAGGTCTCAGATTTGAAGTTGGAAATATTCAACTAAGGACTAATTACATCGACAAAATTTGTTAATTTCAAGCGGAAATATACATATTAAAATTCATTATAACTTCAGAATGTGAACAAAATATCACTAAATAAATAGATTTCATGTTTGTTACAAAGTGGTAACTAAGGTGGCCATCTTGAATTTGATGCTTAGCATAAATTATTTAGGCTACGAATATCTACGTAGCGGCTAGGCTAGCTTAACGTTCAACTACCTAGCCTTGCGTAGCAGCTACGATCTTGAACGCAACCCTTGATACACTGTGCTGATTTTATCATGGTGTCTGTAACAACTGATTTGTCATAAATTCGGGAAACTCTGTGTATAACAGTAGCTGATACTCTGAACCGTGATAAGTTCAAGCAAAATGCAATGGATCTAAGTGTAAATAGAGTACATGTATAGAGTTAATGAAGAGATCTGTTTACATTGGGTATGCTCATACTCAGACTGAATTAAACAAGATGATTTTTTTTAAAAACCAGAGGAATAGATACATGTAACTTAGCCTCTCTATTCTGTTCATGTTTCAATTTAAGTGAAAAAAAAATTACAATACTACTTATAGTGGATTCGATCCAGCGACTACAAAATCAAAAAGACCTCCGCGTTACCACTATGCCACACATCTAACATTTTCAGCAGATGCATTTTCAATATATATGGCTATATACATGATTGTACAAGAAAAGACACTAGTTGAAATATTTGTCTAATTTTCAGTACCAAGACAACGTTAAACCAAAACAATGTAAACGTGTACAACAATACCTGTAGAACGTAATTTTAATCGGATGTCTTTTGTTTAGAGTAGTTCAAATAGTCAAATATCCAATTTTTTATCGTATACTAACTACTTTCAAATATATCCCTGGCAAAACCTGACTATTTCAATGATGTCGTTTAAGATAATTAAGACTATTATAGCATGGTGATTGTGTAATTTGCGTTTCTTTGAATATATCTTAACTAAATATTGTATAATATTGATAATGTTTGATGTTTGCAAAAGGCTATTTTGAGGCCAAATCGTATATAAAGTGCGCTACACCTCTTTCTCAAAAATTTTCAATAATTCCTAAATGCAAAACTTTGTATACTCTTTGCCTAAGGGTGATTTGTGCCATGTTTGGTTAAAATTGGCTCAGTGGTTGTGTAGAAAATGTAGAAAATGTGAAAAGTTTACGGACAGACGGACGACGGACAAAATGTGAACAGAAAAGCTCACTTGAGCTTTTAGATAACAATCAACAACTGAAAAACTGTTGAAAGAGGTTGAATAAATTGATCTACAACATTTCAAATCATCGCTGGAAAAGATGAATGAAAATCTTTACTGAACTTCCTTTTGGTAATGAAAGAATTCTTTATCATACTTACATGGTGAAGCCAAGCTGTAAACTCGGCACCTGTGACTGTGTTGTCATCTGAAAATTAAATGAAAACTTTGTCAGATTGATTGATAATGTGTACGAATTTTTCATACGCATTTGTACATGTTTATCAGCTTTGATACTAAAAACGCATTGCAATTGGGTGATGCTTTATAAATAACAAGGAAAAATTTTGTCATGAATTTCCCCCAAAAAGAGACTATAGAATACATTATATGAAATGATCGAGTCTTCTTTATTTCCATGAGAGGGTGGTGGTGATTATTGTTGTTGGGTGGGGGAGGGGGAGGGGTAATGTATCTCACTGTCTGTGTCCATGGCCATGTGGTGCATTCCGAGGTCGTCCTTCTTCAAGCAGCCGTCAGAAGTGATGTCCAAATGATGGAACATTCCTTCGGATGCGTGGTGGTCGTCATGGTAATCTAAATTCCACTGATGTGTGAATTCGTGCATGGTGACACAACCATCACCTATAAAAGGGGATCGAGAAAAAAAGGTCAGCTTATTACGTCATCCCAAAGGAAATCACCACGCAAGTTCAACTGTGAAAAACACATTGATGGTTTTCATATAATGTATGTCAACTCTTTTTGAATGTTTTTATGTGTCAGTAGCAAATCAATTGTTTACGATGAGTCAGTCAAAAAACAAATTGCCATTTATAAATAGAAATATGTAATTATTACATACTCTTGTAATTATTTTTGCAATGATTTCAAATCTTCGTAACCATTGAAAAACAGTTTATTCAATTATTCATATAAAATGCGCAATATATCAAAGGTAAATTCACAAAAAATATATAGTTAAATATTGCTTTTAAAAGTAGGCTTAAACTGATTTAAAAAATGTATATTAATAAGCGGATACATGTTCATCTGAACTGGTGAGGTCGTGACTCGACTAAGTCAGTGGTTATATGAACACGATCACATTTCTAAGGTGTTATACAGAAGAGGTGTTCTTGGTAATCTATGGAAATCTTCAGTGCTTATCTGCGCTTACCGTCATGATCGTAGTTAGTGACGAACTCTGTGTCAATTTCTTCCACTGTTATGTTGCCATCTGCGTTTTTGTCCATGTTTCCAATGATCATCGTCGATATTTGGTCTAGAGTCAATCCATGATGATTGGCCCTTTAACATGCACAACAAAGACATATAAACAGATCTGTTGAAATCGTCGGAACATATATATCACGCCATTTTAATTATCTTTGCTCAAAGGATTGCATTTTTGTATCGATGAATTTTATTAATTACTCATTTAAAGATGGATAACTCTGCAAAAAAAGAAGTTTGTTTCCAAAATCGTTGAAGACACGATGAGAGTAATGAATAGCATTGCGTTTTGTAAACAAGAAATGCAATCGACTGTGACAGAAACACAATCGTATACGTTCAAAATGTGTTTTCTTTGATTCAAGAATTAGTCACTCAGCTCAACATGCAAAAACGGAGACGTTCTTGGAGTTTTACGAAACAACCCGAATATTCTAACTATATGATGTCTGCGACTAATATATTTTCACGGTTTGGTGTTTCTTTTATCCATATCGACACAATGACAAAAATATTTGCGAAAAACATTTTTTTATCAAAACCTTTTCCAATATTTGCAATGCGAACTACCTATTAATTGGTAGTTAATACTACACTGCGGAACTTTCGTCAGAAGTGATATTATTTGTCAAAATCATATAAAGTGCTTGTTTTTTTCTATCGATGCCCTTGTCACCCTAATACGCATTCGTCCTAGAATCTGTTAATGAGATTCTCATCCCATTCCCAAAGTAATTTCCACTATAGGAATGCTTATATTAGCACCTCTGAGATACTTACGCAAATACAATTCCAACGCACAATAATGGCAGCAAAAACTTCATTCTATCCTAATAAAGCAAAGTTAAAATCTTAATACAAAAACATATACAATTTTTCCAAAATGAATACTAATTCATTACGTTTGTGAGAGTATTTTAGATGATTTTGATATTTAAAATTTTGCAACAAAAGGAAGCGAACATTGTACAAACCTGTCCGTTTCTGAAGACAAACTTTAAGAGTGTAATCAAAGGGTCTCTGTACTGCAGTGGGTGACCTATCTAGACACAGACTATCTTTTACGTCATCGTTCTATAACCTCGTCAATCCCCACTTAGATAGAAGACATGCACAGCCACATCAAAGAACACGTGGGTTTGGAATATTGTGCACAGATGCCAATTTATTTTCGAATGATATGCATCCAAAACGCTAGAATGGTCTGGAAACATAAATAATTCAAAAAGTAAAAAAAACTATACTTTTACAAACGTAGAAAATACATGCTATTTAACTTGCATATCGTCGCATGATATTTTATACCTGTAAAACGTATCTCAAAAATTTGAGCGATACTGGATACTAATTCTCTTCAGAAATGAAAAATAAACAGGACATGTGTACCAGTTTACTCAATGCCTGCATATTGTAAACATTTTTAGTGGATTCATTTTGGTTTATGGTACTTATTTTATGTATACAAAGTATGACTATTTGTTGTATATACCTCTGCAGGAATCGATGGTGGTATTTCACAGGGATCATTGTTAAGGCCTGTTATATTCAACCAGAGAAAACTGTTAGGTTTTTAACGTGTTAGCTATGCGAAACAGTTCTTTCCAGCAGAAATAATTCATTTTTCCACATCTAATCAATCGCCAA
The DNA here is from genome assembly GCF_025612915.1 of Magallana angulata. Lineage (NCBI taxonomy): Eukaryota > Metazoa > Mollusca > Bivalvia > Ostreida > Ostreidae > Magallana > Magallana angulata. The sequence goes on along the minus strand of NC_069116.1, from coordinate 9,830,489 downwards.
TAATACACGGTTTCTTTTTACTTTTCGCTTTCATAATAAAAATAAAATGGACATCCTGCTTTGTCCTGAAAGTCTTAATCTTCACATAACCTGGGGAACAACCAGTATCCCTTGACAACCAAATCACCCATTAGAGCTGAAAAAGTTTGCCTTTAACATACCATTTATTAGTCGCAGAGTAGGAGCATGCACAGTCAAATAAAATTACAAAGATCGAATCAACTCACTGGGATATTAGCATTACCGTAGGCCTACAATAAGTAATGAGCATAGCAGTTATTTTAAATATGAAGTGAGCAATATGTTAACTGTGCTTTTTAATGTAGACACATTAACCCTTGTTCGCTCCATGAGCAAACAGTTGATTATTTTTTATCGATCAAACAAAGCCTCTATTTTAATAATATGATTTTATTTATCATGAGATTTTATTTCATTTGCTTACGATATAGTACACACATTTCAGTACAGAGAACTAGCAAACAGAAACAGGGAACTAGCAAACAGAAACAGAGAACTAGCAAACAGAAAAAGAGAACTAGCAAACAGAAACAGGGAACTAGCAAACAGAAACAGGGAACTAGCATACAGAAACAGAGAACTAGCATACAGAAACAGGGAACTAGCATACAGAAACAGAGAACTAGCAAACAGAAACAGGGAACTAGCAAACAGAAACAGGGAACTAGCATACAGAAACAGGGAACTAGCATACAGAAACAGAGAACTAGCAAACAGAAACAGGGAACTAGCAAACAGAAACAGGGAACTAGCATACAGAAACAGAGAACTAGCATACAGAAACAGGGAACTAGCATACAGAAACAGGGAACTAGCAAACAGAAACAGGGAACTAGCAAACAGAAACAGAGAACTAGCATACAGAAACAGAGAACTAGCATTCAGAAACAGGGAACTAGCAAACAGAAACAGGGAACTAGCATACAGAAACAGGGAACTAGCAAACAGAAACAGGGAACTAGCAAACAGAAACAGAGAACTAGCAAACAGAAACAGGGAACTAGCAAACAGAAACAGGGAACTAGCAAACAGAAACAGAGAACTAGCAAACAGAAACAGAGAACTAGCAAACAGAAACAGGGAACTAGCAAACAGAAGTTTTCTGTGACTGAAAAGGTCGTTATCGGAAACTGACGATCAGTCTAGGGCGAACTCACTCAACTTTCCTCTCAGTTTTTATGAATATTTATGTCCTATTCTAATTGTTTTTTTTCTAAATTATCGATAGATGGAAATCAAATAAGCTAATATATGTTTGTAAAAATGACCTGTTTTCATTAAAGGATCATCTTTTACAGATATGGAAAAGGAAAGATTTTAGCTTTATCATTGGCGAATTAAAAATAATGTATGTCTATGAATCCGAGGAACACCTACGGTCAATAAGAGTGTGAGATTCTGGTCGTGATTTTCGAAGATTTGAATTAGTATATTTCTTTTTGTTTCAGTTTCTTTTATCTGTGAATTTGTATTCCATGGAAAAGCCGTGGCTTTATGATACTTTTCCCTTCATGAATATAATATGAGGGATTCTGAAGTGTAAAATTGAGATAAAAAATACATCTCAAATCGATAAACACATTTCACAAATTTCACAAATCTTCAAAGATTATATTCTATATATGGAAATCAATATTTCTGCGAAAAGCCTATTGGCGTTTTATGGATTCATGATAAGTAGTATCGTCAATATACGAAAACGCACTATAATGACTGGTTTTGTCATAAATGTATATTGTAAAATTGTGATTTATCACTCTGATTTTAAAGATATACCGGTGTAAATATTATAAATTTTTAATCTAAGTAAAGAAGTTGCAATGTATAATCATTTCTAGAGCGAGTTTTTTTTTATCTATTTTAAAAGCCATTTTTATCAAAATAATCCATTGGCAATCATTGTGCTTTCTACGCAGATTCATCTTTTCGCAATAATCCAGAAATTCAATTGGATAATGATACATAATGCCTTGACCTTGGAACTCAATATCGACATGAAAAGAAATCGAGTAATGAAATTAAAAAAAAAACCCGATTATCTCGGAAAATTTGTATTAATTATATATATTCTATTTTTAGCGTAATCTGCCACTTTGTGTAGCTGCAGATCTGTAGCTCTCTGGTTGAAAAAATTCGGATAGACAAACCAGAGAGCTACAGTTCCAAGCGTTGTAAAAACCTCCGATTTACGCCGCCGTTTTTGTGTCGCTCGCTTCGGGAATTATATCCGACTTAAAAAGCATTCAACCGCCTAAAAAATTGGATTTATTAATTAAACATATAGTTTACCCTAACTCTGCTAACTTTGTTTTCCTTTCAATGGTTCACAACGGCCATCCTTCGCCTTGGAATGTCATCGTTTTAAAAAACTCGCCTTATGACAACCATGTTTACCTAGTAGCGAGATCTCGGGTGCGTCGATTTACCCAAATAGACCCAAATTCAAGCGGAAAACAATTATAATAAAATCCTCATAATTTAGGGAAATTTGGAAAAATAAAAGCCGAAGGTCCATAACAATAATTAAAATTACTTTAAAAAGTTGTTTTATTTTTATATAATATATATATTTATATTATTTGAATATACATGTAATTACATACATTATATACTTTTACAAATCGAGATAAAATGCTCATCTTTATTTTTCAAAAACAATTTTTAAAGATATACTGAAATAATTTTAATTATTGTTTTGGACCTTCGGCTTTATTTTTCCAAATTTCCCTAAATTATGAGGATTTTATTATAATTGTTTTCCGCTTGAATCGCCATTTGGGTCGCCATTTGGGTCTTTATTTTTCTTAATAACGGCTAACAACCCCATGAAATGACTAAAACAAGTGATAATATTAGTAATAAGGATTTTATTATAATTGTTTTCCACTTTAATCGCCATTTGGGTCCATTTGGGTTCATTTGGGTCCATTTGGGTAAATCGACGCACCCGAGATCTCGCTACTAGGTAAACATGGTTGTCATAAGGCGAGTTTTTTAAAACGATGACATTCCAAGGCGAAGGATGGCCGTTGTGAACCATTGAAAGGAAAACAAAGTTAGCAGAGTTAGGGTAAACTATATGTTTAATTAATAAATCCAATTTTTTAGGCGGTTGAATGCTTTTAAAGTCGGATATAATTCCCGAAGCGAGCGACACAAAAACGGCGGCGTAAATCGGAGGTTTTTACAACGCTTGGAACTGTAGCTCTCTGGTTTGTCTATCCGAATTTTTTCAACCAGAGAGCTACAGATCTGCAGCTACCACTTTGTGAAGATGTTTAAGAATTCTCATTGATTTGGAATGGGTACACTGTTTCATGAATAAAAACCGTAACAAAATTCTACATGCATATGCCATGCAAGATTTTTCTTTTTCTTTGGCGACATGAAAAGCAAAATTAAATATAGGGTTATCGAAATGGTGTCATTTTTTGTGTGTGTTAATATACTATTAATGTTTTTTTGTTTTTGTTTTTTGAGCGCAGTTGATATGTAGGACTAGTTTTCCAATGAGTATAATGAGAACTGTTTGGATCTTTGAATTCTTAACTGACAATTTAATTTATGAAACGCTGTGATCAGTTAAATAATACATGTAAGTATACTGCATATCATTTTACAACGAAATTGCGTCTTGTCATTTTGGCATGACCTAATCGAATGCCACACAGATTTTAAACTGGAGACGGATATCAGAATGAATAAACATGCTCCAAGCCATTCCCATTTCGCCAGCTACAGTGATTTATTCATTTGCATACAGAATCCATGATGTTTATGGCAATGATCCATCTGCTGATAAATGCCAATTGATCGGCATCCAATAGGAGCGCGTCCATCGTCGCGTCATCTATAGGTCTATATAAGACCTGTTCTCAATGAAAAGGAAGAGGCCACACATAAGTCTTGAGTAAGGTAGGTCAAACTTATTTCTCTTTCATATGTATTACCATTTTTGCGAGTAAATATATATGATTAGGCATTTTTTCATGTTCGTTACAGGTTTTTTTTTAATTTCTTTTGCGTTAAGATTTAGTATTTTAGCATAAATAATAGAAATATTGAAAATTTCATGTTTAAAAAGTATAAGAAAGGACAGAACAATACTTGTTTTTTTAAATGTAAAACCGAAATTTTATATTAGAAAAGATGTGCTGTTCTCAGCGGCACTTTTGGAAAAGTCTAAATCTTGGTTTCCCTGATGAGACCAGGAGGAATCATTGGTTGTGATTGTGGATTTTCCTTTAATTAGGACTTGCAAATGAACTTGTTACCATATATATGAGTCCGGACGATCTTTTGGAATTTGTTTCGATAAAACATCAAATGATGAGTATTTTGGTCCCAATCTAAATGCAGATTTCACTATCATCTTGGTCATTTGATTTTACAAATTGCCTTGTTGTGTGTGTTAATAGCATCTGACTTTTACATTACACGAACAAAAATTTATTTCTACAAAAGAAAAAAGCGTCACGCGCAATTAGGCCTCCATTCGGACCTTAATTCTATTTAGACTTTATTTCATTTACGAACAAAGACCTATTTGAGAAATTTTTGCTACAAACAAATATTATATAGGATTTTATAATCAATATATCTACGGAAGTGCGTAAAATAAATACAATCCATCTGCTTCAGCTGTGTCTATATTTGGTCCTGATTTATACATCAGAAATGTTTTATACAGAAATGGCCGGGATTTTCCAAGGTTTTCTTCTACTCCTCCTGTTTTACAATATAGCATCCAGATCTATATTTGGTCTTGATATAGACAATAGAAATGTTTTATTACAGAAATGGCCGGGATTTTCCAAGGTTCTTTTCTACTCCTCCTGTTTTACAATGTAGCATCAACATCTATCCACGTGCAGCTTATACCCTCCGGTAAGTAATTGGTCACTGCAGTCCTGTTGTTACTTAGATAAAAGATAAAAGAAGTTTGTGCCAGGTGACTAGAAAGAAATGGTCGAGTCTCTTATTGTCAAAAAAATATTGCAACAGAAACTTAAATTGGGGATACGTGCAAAGAAAATATTTAATAATTTTATTTTGTTTAAATTTGATATTCAGAATTGTTCTATTGTTTTGGATCCTTAGCAAATCACGAAATTTAAAATTACTAGTTTAATGAAGAAAACGTTCGCTTTGAAAATTACATGTATTCTAGTTAGATGTCCCATTGGTGAATTTTCAGTTTAAAATAAGTTTTAGACGATTGGGGTCTTTTATAATTTCAGATCAAATACAAACAAAAAACCAAATTCAACCAACAATGTAATTAGTTATGAGCAAATGTAATAGATTAATGCTACTTGAGTTTAAACTAATATCGAGTGCTTGATAAAACTTTAAGAGAATTGATCTACTCTTCCATTACAAATCCTGTAAAACTAATGATGTCATCGGAACGGATGAATTTATATTGCTTATTATGCAATGGTACTTTCATTCCAATCGCGAGCGATTGGTTACTTAAAATTAATAAATTACAGCTGAAGTTTACTGTGTACCAAGAGGTCTTTCTGACTGGTACTAGTATTTGTTGGTCTTTTGATTTTAAATATGTGAAGAAAATGCGAACGTATGTGAGCTGTTTGTCCTAGAATAAAGTTCTTTATAAGGATGAAATTGAGTACAGTGGTAAAAAAAAGTAATTTATCAACGGCATTGGCTGGTTCAGTATATAAAATATAATGGTCTTCCAGCATCGATTGAAAGTAAATTATAAGAAATGATACATTTGGATAATAATACAATACCTGTTTATTTCAAAATACCATTTAACTCATTTAGTTCCTTAAACGTACATTTGCTCTTTAGTAGACCACCAATCTAACGGTTATCAAGTACTTGTTTAAACATGTATATACCGTAGGGATAGTCAATTCTTAACTGTGTTATTTCTGTAGACAGATTCCCAAGACAATAGAGCATATTTTTGTTGACTGTTGTTTAGTGAAAGAAAGGACAGGGGCGTAAAGGGCGTTGTATATCCCTTATCGGATGAGAGGGTGTTTAAATCTCAGTCGACTTTTTAAAAAAAAAAAAATCTGTGGTTTTAAGTTAATCATTTTCTAACAAATTATGATATAAAGTTTTTTAAAAATATATATACATGTATATTTTATACGATCTAGATACGATCTGAATAACGATCAAAAATACGTAATGTTCATGTTCAGTACACACAATGTCGCATAAAAATAGCGCTAGCACAGATACGACATTATGCTATAATGTTTAGAAATGAAGTAATAAATAAACGAGATAAGTATAAGTACAAAGTATAAATATATATTTGTAAATTCAGAGAATGATGTTTTATATTATACATGTACTGATGTACACTTTCTTACATTTCTTTTTATATGTATGGATGCAATTTTAACATTCTGGGTGCGGGGGATTTGTCAGGCATTGTATGCTCTTTTCCGTTGGATTGAATTGGAGAAATGGATGATAGATGTAAAAAAAAAATCATCCTGGATAAAAAGCGACATCTTAGAAGGTTTCCCTTCGTAATAAAATGTGACGACACAACAACGAAGCCCAAAATATCAAATTGGCGGTCTCAGTTTTTTAAACTAATACAGGAAATGATTATTCATATTCTTTCTCGTTTTTTGAATATCTTTAATGCTGATCACCATATGTTTTTTTTTCCGTAATTTTTCTAGATACCCCGATGGCTGGAAATGATGGAATGTACCATGTAGAAGCGAAGCGGCCATTCGGCGGCGTATACGGCAGACCATTCACGATGGGGAGGCGTTCTTCGGACTTCGGAAATTCCCACCTCGCGACAAAAAGACCTTTTGGTAGAGTATTTGGAAGATCCTATAAATTAGGAAAACGAGATTTCGTGCCTCCAGAATCCCATATTACGGTGAAACGCCCATTTGGGAGAATATTTGGAAACTACAGAACAAATGTCCACGCTTCCAAGCAAAAACAAACAAAACGTCCTTTTGGGTCTGTATATAGAATTTCATATAGTAAACGACCCTTTGGAGGAGTTTATGGTAATTCTTACAAGATAGGCAAACGATACGTTCTACCACAGGATGAACATAACGAGGTGAAACGACCCTTTGGTAAAGTTTATGGTCGCTCATACAAATTTGGTAAGAGACCGTTTGGCCAAGTATATGGATCAAGGTACGGAAAAAGATCGGTCGAAAGCTTTGACGATGAAGCAGCGATAATCTTCGAAAACACGTCGCCATCAGAATACAATGGGCACGAGCTACTTGTAAAACGACCTTTTGGTAAAATTTACGGGAAAAGATATGACGTTGACAAACGCCCTTTTGGTCAAATCTACAGCCCAAGACGTCCTTTTGGTAGCGTCGACTTCCCGATGCTGAACAAGAGACCATTTGGTAAAATGTATGGGAGATCGTATAGACTAAAGAAAAGCCCATACAAAATATACACAGATGGGAAAGGTTCATTTGTAAACATTCCAAATTCTATCGTAGATGAGCCCGATAGCCTTGTACTTCCGGGTCCATCCGACCGGATTTCGAACCAGCCTTATCCGGCTTTCTTTGAGGATCCAGGTCAAAAAGACGCTGTTTTTGTTGAGACAGGCGGATATGACGTGGACGTACCTGGTTTTGAAGGTCAAACAGAGGATCAGGATATGGGAGAAGTATACACAGACAGTGATGGTGCTATGGAGGAGGACGAATCAGACGATGGAAATCTAGGGATTGAAGAGGACAGTGAGGAAGACAGCGAAGAAGAATAGTGGGTTTTTTTTCATTCATCTATAAGACGGATATTATGCGGAAAAAAATTAAAACAGATGACGAAGATCAATATTTTAGATAGGTGATTGAGGAAATTAACCTGAAATCTTTTCAAGTCTAGATCTCGTTAAAATAGTTTGCTGTCTCATTCTGTTATGTCATGAATGAAGGACATCGGTGACATCAATTGAATTAAGAACTTTTATTTTCTCATCCCTAACTCTTATACGGAAAAGAAGTACCACTATGTCTCATATTTTCAAAAATTTTGTTTCGGCTTATTCGATCGGAAATGAACTGTCATACTTTTCAAAATAAAATGATTTATCATTTGTATTTTAGTACAAGACTTTTAAAGTAAAATTGTCAGAGTGTGATTTATTTTCATATGTGTTCATTTAACTGTTGTTATATTTAATCATCGATCTTCGGAATTAAATGTACTAAATATTGCATGTTGCGTTTTTAAAGTAAAGATTTGTTACGTCTAGTTATAGCATATTAATTCTACAACGATGGTACAACGATGGTACTCTGCAGATATAGAAATAATAAATTTAAAGAAATATTATTATGAATTATCTAGAAAATATAAAAAATGTATATTGCATTTGATGTGGGGTACCAACAAAAAAGCTAGTCTCTTTAGATCTTAATTTAATTTTTAATTTTTTTTTCATTTAAATCTAGTCTGATATGTTATAATTTATCTTTATCTCTAACAACAGATTTAAGTAAGCACCACGTGTTCATTAGTTTCATTCTGATGAACTTTCTAGTGTGTCTGCATGTCAAGTCTATCACCTCTCCATCGTCATTAGTGACGTCAGTTTCGTTGTTTATTAATGATGTCTTTTGAAATCAATGTAGGTTTAAGAAATACCAACCGGTGAGTTCAATTTACACGTCTTTGGCGACATATTTACAGGGCCATGATAGACTATAATTGCAAATACGTCGGCAATAACATTATTCCATCAATAATAACCTTATTTAAGTGAGGTTGGATTTTAATTGATTTATCTATCTGCTAGTACTTGCTGCTTTTTAAAAAACGTCAAATGCCATCATGTGAATATATACATTGTAAATTTTTGCTCCGACAACAACAGGCGCCTGGTGTAAAAATGTTTCTTGTAAAAATAAGATTATCCCATGTACCATGAATTCATATGAATTAAACATCATTTGGCCAAAAATGGATAGTGGGGAGACGTAGGCAAACCTGGAGAAGATCAGTGGAATCAGAGGCAAAGGAGGCAGGATTCAGCGGGGCCCAGTTAAAGAAAGTCGCTTAAAAACAGAGTCCGCTGGCGAGGAGTGTTTGCGGCCAAAACTTGTAAATTATGGCTCAAATAAAAAATGAAATCGTCACCCCCCCCCCCCAAAAAAAAATGATTCGGGGGAAACGTTCTTTTCTTCAAATTTAATGTCAAAACATAACATTATATTTCCTTGGTTCAACTGATTCTTTTTTTTCAAATTGACTCTCACAAGAGAACAGGCACATTCTGTTTTAAAACTGTCAGACTCAAGTTATACGAGTTATGCAATAAGAAAAACAACTCAATAACAATAGGTTCTTCAGATAGTGAGGATGTTTGAGAAAAGAGGATCCCTACAGCGGCTTTTGTGAGGAATTTTACTCATCGATCTTTGACGTTGTCATTGATCTAAAGGACGTCATTTTAAGCACTTTATTCAAATTTCTTGTTTTAGCTCACCTGAGCTGAAAGCTCAAGTGAGCTTTTCTGATCGTTTGTCCTCGTTGTTGTAAACTTTTCACATTTTCATCTTTTTCTCCAGAACCACTGGGCAGATTTCAACCAAACTTCGCAAAAAGCATCACTAGGTGAAGTGGATTCAAATTTGCTCAAATGAAGGGCCACACCCTCTTTAAAGGGGAGATAATTTAGAATTATTGAAAAAACTATCGGTATATATGAGTTAAGTTTGGTCCCCATAATTCTGGTACAATAAAATGTTATGCTATTTTTTAGAAGAGTTGATGTAAAATATATTTTTCACCTATTTATTTGATTTATTTGCACTCACTGGCAGTATATGACGTCAGAAGTGACGCTATTTCTATAATTCAATCAAAATGAGTCAAAATTGACATTTTTCTTATCTCTTTATGAATGGGAAATATATAGCGCATGCTTGAACATGCTAAAAATGCAAAAATGGCGGGAAAAGGTTGTCTTTACGGTGTCATATTTCTAAATTGAGGGCACTTGAATCAAATGAACATTATGTTAAAGCATCACATAATATATCTGTACAAAGAAATCAAAGAATTACAGTAAAAGGATGATCTTCATTTTAAGGGGCCATTTGAGGTCCATATCATATATAGTCCTTTGTTGGTATTTTTCAAAAATATTCATCTCAAAAACTATAAGGCCAGAAAAGCTGTAACTTGTATGGAAGCATCCTCAGATAGGTAAGATTCAAGTTTGTTCAAATCAGGGTCCCCGGGGGTAAGGTGGGGCCACATTGGGGGATCAATTTTAACATGGGGAATTAATAGAGAAAATCATTAAAAATCTACTTAAAAACAATTCGGCCAAAAAAGCTCAAATTTGAGTGGAAGCATCTTTAGATAGTGTAGATTCTCATGTTATTTTTAATCATTGTCCCTGGGGGTAGGATGGGGCCACAATGGGGGATGAATTTTTACAAAGGAATAAATATAGAAAATCATTAAAAATCGTCTTCTCAAAAACTATTAGGCCAGAAAAGTTCAAATTGGAATGGAAGCATTCTCAGATATAGATCAAGTGTGTTTAAATCATCATCCCAGGGAGTAGGGCAGGGCCATAATCGGGGGGATGAATATTTACATACGAATATATATCGAACATCTTTAAAAATCTTCTGGGAAAGTTTTCAGTCCCAAAAAGCAGTAACTTGTGTGATAGCACGGGTTGTGCAGATTAAAGTTTGACAAAACCTTGATTCCCTAGAGAAAGGTGGGGCCATAAAATGGGGAGGGGGGGGGGTATATATGAATAGAGATAAATCTTCTTGAAGGCACAACAACAAAAGGGGCTTGGTATTTACTATAAAAATGTGGATAAAAATCGACAGATTTTTAAACGTTTTGGAGCCAGATCTACTGTACTAAGTTGTCAAGATATTTTGATTTTGATACTGTAATGCTAATTTGGTTAGAGTTAATGCTATTGTTGCTCAGGTGAGCGATGTGGCCCCTGGGCCTCTTGTTATAAACCATGCCGAATTTTCAAAAACTTACAAATGTTTGTAAAATTCGTTTAGTGAATATACCCATAACTCCCATAGAATTAGCCCCAGGATCATGAAGCTACAAATGCATCTCATATTCCTAAATTGTACACTTTCTTAATGTCTCTTGGTTAAAAACACTGACAAAATCGAAATGATATTAAGAGTGTCTTGATATGACGTCAATCATCATTAATTATTTATGACAAACAATCATTTAAAGGGATCTAGAAACGATTTGAGCAAAGGTGCTTGAGGGCTGGAATTAAAAATATCCATATTAACCATTCTAGAAATTAAAAATAAAATAATAAAACTTGATAAATTTGAGCTCAAATCGTTGTCCCTTTAATGAATGGCTGAAATTTTGACTTAAGTCTGAAATAGCTTTATGATCCCGAGGCCTGGTCAGATACAAACACTTTGTACAGAGTATATATACACAGTATGTGTTTCATACTGCTGTGAAATGTAACCCCCTTGTCGTTTCGACAAGAATATACGGTATAGATGATAGTGTGTTTATGATCCCAGTGTTAATCGGATTTTGATAACTTTCTGTCGTCGATGTTCGTCACTTGCCTGGTGCTGGGTCTTTTAATAGCTATTTCCAGTGACACCTTTGCTTCAGACGGAGTGGTTAAGGTTGTATCGGACATTAATCGATATTAATGTGGACTAAAGTACATTACAATTAAAATACTTTCAACGGTTTAGAATTTTCACATTTTACTATATTTAACCAAAAAATACTTTTTAAATTTTTTTTGAAAAATAAAAATTATAAAATCCCAAGAGGGATTCGAACGCATGACCAACAGATTCGTAGTAACTCCTCAAACCCACTGAGCCGCGCTGTTAAGTAACAATTTTCGAAATGAAAATGTTCGTAAAATTGAACTTAATTTTATTGTTAATTTCGATAAATTATACGTCACTACATGTAGATGTCCCAAAATACCTTCAGTTTTCATAGCTGACTTGAATTGTTGCTGTGAATGAATTTATTTTGTAGTTAAAACCAGTCCTTGAAACCGAAAAAAATGTTAATGACTATGTCGTAATTAAAAGAAAATATAAAAAAAATAACTCCCCAAGTATTGAGGTATGACGAAATAAATTTTCTTTTATTAAAAACATGACAATCTTTTTCAGATTTTCCATGAAATAATTTGCTAGCATGTTTTTGGTCAGACAATTTTTTTTTATTTCGTTTCTTCCCACGTTTCCATATTTCTAACTATTTGGAAACCAGTCATGAAATGAACATAGAAAAATTATCTCTCTTATTTTTCAAGAATTCAAAATGAGTGCATACAGCTTAAAGAACACAGAATCGCGTCCTAACCAGTTCATACACTTGAAATCTATCGTTCACGCATTTATTTAATTAGCAGTGTTTTGGTCGTTAAATAAAACAATTAAGTTCAAAAATAAATAATTGATAAAATTTTTGTTGTTAGAAGGTGTTTTATTTTCTACCTATTGCTTTTATAAATAATTGCTGAAAAATTATCTGAGAGAGAGAGAGAGAGAGAGAGAGAGACAGTACTATGCTTTCCCTTACTTCCAGGGTTTATAGGGGCCACCCTTGCAAAAATAAAAAATGTATGCAAAATCCTCTGAGCATTATTTATAAAATCCTAAGTATCAATTCATACATAAGTGTAATGTCCTGATAAAAAACAACAAAATAAAACAAAATGAAATATCGCATAAATAATATTACATGTATATTTATATTTAATTGTGTGAAATATTTACAAACTATATACAACATGTTTAAATCAATCTTATGTCAATGACGCAAATAAAAGTCAATGGCTGTAGAAAAAGCGGCAAATCCCATGGCACCAAACAACCCAGCCTTCAGTCCCGCTAAAAGAGAGGAAACAGGAAATGGTCAGAAAATACTCAAAACAATTCAATTTTGTAGCAGTAACAAAAATCCAAACAAAATATTAAAAATTTAATCCCAAAAATAATTTGTAAAAACTTACCTCGGAGGCCAAGAACACCTCCGACAATAAATCCAGTAATTGTACCATTCCCAAGCTCAGTCTTTCCTCGATACTGAAATAAAATTTTTACCAAATACAATTGAGTCTGAATGAACTAGTTTCAATTATATAAATTAGTTTTAGATAAAACCCGACTGTTTGATTGAAAATAAATGTCTACTAACTGTCTCTAAACAACATTCTGTTCCAGCAAACATTGCTCCAACAATGGCAAAGTTTTTGCCATAGGACCAGAATCTTGCCCTCATTTCTTTTAGGACCATTCTTGTAGTAGGAGTTTCAGTAGACATTGTGGACATGGGGTCAACACCAGCAGTAAACAATCCAAACAAACCACCCAGTCCAAACCCTACAAAACGTACGAAACTTATACATGTTATAGGAATATTACACAGGAATATCAATCACATATTCTCGCTTTGTACTAGATGTTATTACTTCCATATAAAGTTAATTTGATGAAAACAAGACTCGTTGATGCTGCACATTCTATACTCTGTCCCGAGTTTTTGCTTCCACCACTTTTTGCTTGATATTTCAATAATAGTATAAAATACCTTTGTGCTCAAACTACGTTCATCCACTTATATGAAAAATGTCCAGATTATCTGTTTAAAAACGCCCCTTCTACCGCTTCGGGTTTCAATACACATCCAAAAATTGAAAGTCTACGGAAATTTTGCATTGCATCAGCCATTATTAAGCCCGGATGATAATGTTAAAAAATTGCGCGATGTATTCTGAGTGTATTCTGAGTGGACAAAAAGATGTAAACATTTCCCATTACAAATCTCCGTAAGAAACTTGTTTTCGTTCCTGTGAAATTTTACGAGTGAAAAGGGATAATTGTTCAATGAAGATATCTTGGATATATTCCCTTTCACCGATTTCAATTGTATTTCTTTCACAGGTATGTGTATTTTTATTAAAAATCATCAAAAATTGATGGAAGCAATAACTTGGAACAGACTAAAGTGGTTGCACTGCAGAGTGCGGGACGGTTCGCCCCTAAAGACCTTTCGCGCTGAGACGTTTCGCCCCGAGATGTTTCGCGCCTATTAATTATGTGGTAACAGTAAATTGATATCAGCATGGAGAGCCTCCAAATAATGAATTATAACACCTTAGGGTAATTAGAAATTTGATGAGACACATAATTATGATTGCTTGATTTAGATGTTTTGCAGCTTTTAATTATGTGGTAACAGTAAATTGATATTAACCTACCATTGAGAGCCTCTAAATAAGTTTTAACACCTTTGGCTAATCAAATTATTCTAATATATGATTATAATTAAATATATATATTAACATCAGATTATAAATTTCTGTTAGCCATACTTTTGTGGAAATGCCGAGCAAAATTGAATTATTGTCGCCCTGTACAAAAATTTATCTGTTGTATATTCCTTAGAAGAGAAATCATTCTACTGACAAAAATTAATGATTTATTCAAATCTTATTTATCATAAAAGTTTAATTTCTCCTCTTTAGCTTGACATGGAGAGCCTCCAAATTAGTTATAATATCTTAATTAGAAAACCGATTCAGACACTTAATAATGATTGCTAAACAAACATAATTATATTTGAACGTGGATAGAATAATTGCTTTTTACATTATTAAAATTATCAGTGAATGTACCACATTAAACATGATCATTTGTAGATATGTTTTCAATAAAGTCAATTTTAATTATATATATATATATATATATATATATATATATATATATATATATATATATATATATATATATATATATTTGCCTGAAAACATCGCAATATATAAAATAAATAATATAGGTGCGAAACATCTCAGCGCGAAAGGTCTTTAGGAGCGAAACGTCTCAGCGCAAAACGTCAATAGGGGCGAAACGTCCCGTTCCCGCACTGCATGTATATACAGTTGAACAGGTTGGGACCAATCGCCCAAATGGGATATAATAGCCCTTTCAGGATATAATAGCCCAAATGGGATATAAATTTAAAATGCAAAAAATAAAAAAAATTTGATTTAAATTTATATCTCATTTGGGCCATTATATCCCCAACGGGCTAGTAGGCCAATATCCCATTTGGGCGATTGGTCCCACCTGTTGAACTATAAAGTACCAATGCACAAAATATTTACAATACTACCAATCAATATTCACATCAATCATTTCTGTTTGTCTTCAAAGCTCGAATAAGATATAAATCAACCTTTTCTTTATGTGTTCTAGTTACCTGCAACACAGCTTAATGCCGATTTGCACACACAGCTCTCGAAAAAGCCAGACACCAGCATCTCTTCTCTAGTTTTGGGGAACTGCGGGATCCCTCCAAGTGGAATAACCTGTGCCCTCCTCTCTTTACGATTGCCAATAACATGATCCATAACAAAACTAAAACTTTCAACGTCTTTGGGCGTTAATTTGGGTGTGTTGTTCTGATATGTTCCATTGACACCCGTGCTTTGCAAGGGCGCCGCCATTGCTGAAAATCTATGAGATTCCGAACCCGAGGCAAAAGTTACCCATTAAAACGAGTTGACACTAGGACCTAAATATTGTTATGCTTTGATCAAACTCCGTCTTGAATTCGCCCAGACACAATCATAAAAAATAGATACCCTTACTTACGAACAAAGTTATGTAAACATTGTCTTGAATTCGCCCAGTCTTTAATTCACCACCAACAGCGAGGTCGAAAGGAGCGATAATAAAATGCGGCAAATATTTCCATGTCTACAGTATCAACGAAATAACAAGTTCGTTATTTCAGTTGTATATCGAGATTTACTTTAAGAAGTTAGCTAACTTGTTGCATAACATGGTCATTCCTGATTACCCCACGTTAACGAGTACCCAATACACACTTACAATCGGTTATATACAATGATGTTTAAATGGTTCATAATGGTGCATGTGATGGCAGCGGGCAACAATAAGCAGAGAAAGACTATTGTTTGCAACGTTATGTATGTTCATATAAGTAAATTTAAATATTTTTAATGTATCGAAGATTAGAGAGTTCCCGAGACAGAATTTTAGCAACGATGCCGTACATTGTTTCTATAAAGCAATATAAAACGGTCGATTTTTTGTTGTTGTTTTTTTTTAACATGTGTACTTTCTCCTTTATTTCATTTGAAATATGATATAGATCATACAACTACTAACAACATCAAAATCACAATCTGTCCAGTTTCAATCATTTTGATCGATTAATCATATATGATTATATTAAATACCACATTCCCTGAATTTTCAAACTTCTTATTAACTGCTGCAGAGTTCAGTCATTAAGTTATTTCGTTTCTCACGTACCTATACTTACTCATGCAGTGCAATAAAACAGTAATATCAACCATATAATAAAGACTAGGCTTTTCCTTCCTATTATTCTGAAAGACAGTCTTTCAAATTAAGGTATTTGGGGATTTATTTGCAAACTTAAATTTTTTATCAACAGAAAATTTCCTCAAACCGGATCTGACAATGGGAGAACAATAATCAACACCGCAATATTTCTCAGTTAACCAACAATAACCAACTCTTATGCTTTCAATTCAATTCACCATATACTAGTATGGCACTCTTAAAGTGTATACAATTTATAAATCGTCAAATAGCTGATAGCTAGACTTAATATTAATTTTGCATGCTAGAAAGTATAACATTAGAAATAGTTCACCCTCTTTCTGTTTCTGTTTTTACGCAATATGTAAAGGTGTCTATAGCCACCATACTGATAAAATTCTTCTATCCGAATTTTATTCCAGACCTGTGGCTTAGATGTTTAGCTGTCCTGTCTCTTTGGACATCATCACATGATGCAGTCAAATGTAAGATTTTGTGATCCACCTTTTCATACTTAAATGTATATGTATCAATAGATTTTCTATAAAGATATACAGTATATATATAGCACTGTACACAATAACAGAGAACCAGGAAGAACGGTACACATCATGAAATCAGTGACTACCCACTTATCATTTATCTGTTGAATTACTGAGGAAAACAACCCCTTTATACTTGTTTCATTTACAAGAACTTTTCAGTAGTGAAGAGTACATTTCAATGTTGTCAATCAATATCAAACTACATAAAGTTATGTTTCATAGATATATTTAATCAGTAATGCTTACAAATATTCATTATTTATAAAACTGCCGTGATAAAACTCTGCTGATGCATCATTAGCGATTGTTGAATTTCTGTTACTACAACTAAAATTTGCGTCAACTGATGGAAGAAGAAAACAACCTGCAGCTTAGAGTTTGACACACAACTAAATACCAAAGATGCACACAAAATTGGGGAAAAAAGTGAAAAAATTAAAAGAAATTCTCAATACAATATTCTCCTACTTTACATTAATTTGACATAACATGAACAATTACAACATAGACAAAAAAATATCTCAGATCCATCTGTCAACTACAGCAATCATACATATAACAGAACATTGTGTGGATGAGTATGACAGTTATACAATGAAAAGACAATTGATGTATTAATTATATTTTAGGAAGTCTTTATATAACAGCATCAACAGTTTTGCATCAATAGATTTCTGACATGATGTAATAAATGGAGCGTGATATAATTGATTGAGTTCGGTGTTTTGTGATTATGTGATTCTTAAAACAGGAAAAAAACTAAAATCACTGTTTCTGTTTATAAATAACAGCATCACAGACTTGTACTGCAGACCTTCCCTGGCCCCAGTCTGCTGGTGGAAGTACACAAACATGGCACTTTATTAACAAGTGTCTCATGTCTTAGCCCTTTGTTCCACAGATCTCACACAGTTGTTTTACACAGTTCCCAGTTTCTTCTCTATGTGTAAGTTCTATAAGAAGTAGTCTGGCTGTGGCTTTTTGGATGGTATACCTCTTGACTCCTACAATCAAAATAAAATAATTTTTTATCAAGTTTCATATGGTTTTTTTCAAAAGTTGATGCAAATCCAAGATATGTGGTGCTTTGAATATGAACATAATAATGGAGCTCTGAAGAAAACGAGTTCCTGCTACTGAGTGGTCAAATAAATAATGTAGTCTCAAAAGGTTAACAGGTTTGCAGATAAACAATTTACCTGAGGAGCTGCCTCGAATATGGTGAAGTCCCTGTCCAAATGTTCATCTAATTCCAAAATAGCTGCAACATTTCCACATCTGAAACAATAAAGCATATTAAAACAATGTCTTAAAATCTTTTGTTCATGTATCAATTTGGACAAGATGGAAAATATTCTATAAACACAAATATGGGCAACAAAAGAATCAAAAGTTAATACAATAACTCTATTTAACAAACCCACCTGTAACAGTAGTTCGGAGCTGACCATACAGTCAGAACTGTTTCACTAAAGTGCCACTTATAACCCTCCATTACTAATTGATGAGCTCGACATATAAGCTCAATACTGTTGGCTGCATTAAACTGTGCCACCACATCATGTCCAAAGAGGTACCCGGCTCCTCTAGGACTCACTCCCCAGCCCTGCATGTCTGCAAAACATCAAATATTGTGTCATTATAGTGATGTTAAAAAACCTCAATGGGTACATAAAAAACATTCATCTCCAGGTTTGTTTTATTTTTAGTAGTCAGAAAAATCCTGACATTGCAGCATGATCTGTTAATGGAGATGCAGCACTGACCTTCAGGATCTGACCATAGTAAGTCACACATTGGTCCATCGTGTGGAACTTCTTGCTTCCTGTCTATTGCACGGATTTGATCTAGTGTCTGTATAGAGGGGGATAATCCACCATGTACACAAAATATCTGTGTAAAACAACAAGATAAGCTTATTGTTATCAAATCATGTACTGATAATCAAACACCACTTCAATTATATTCTGTTAAAGGGGGGAGGTAACTTGATTTTACCTAAAAATATTTCATTATTAAAATCTACTAACAAAAAATATTGGTAACATATCAGTATTTTCGTTGATAACTTTCTCAATGTAATCTTTGACCGAATCAATTTAATTTTGTGTACATCAAAAATATTCCACCAAAATTCCTTACCTTTCCATCAATGATTGCTGAAAGACTAAGATAGTCAAATATTTCTGTGCAGTATCTCCAAACTGTGATAGAGCCATACTTCCTTAGGCACTCATCATAAAATCCATAAACCTGTGTTATCTGACGACTTTCATGGTTTCCTCGAATCAGTGTTATTCTGTCTGGATACCTTACCTAAAATTAAACAGGAAAACCAGGTTATATTTCATTTAGGTTGTTTGTAATAGTTAACATGCAGACATAACAGCAAGGGCAAATAAAGAACTACCACACCACCTTCTGGTTAATGGGACCAGGTCATAACCACTTTTTACACATTTTGTTTCAAAATTAGCAACACATCTTATCAACCTCCGTCGGTAAAATTTCATCGTCTTCAGTTGGCAGGGTTGAAGTCAATTACTTGGAAATGTAATTAATTACTTTCAAATGCATCAATAATTTTGTCAATTACTTACAATTACAATTACATTGATTTTTTCAAATGAAATTAATTACTTTCAATAAGTTTGAAAAATGTAATTAATTACACTCAATTACAAAAACTTCTTTCAATTACCCCATCCCTGACAGCTGGAATATTACCTTCCTAAACAGACAAGTAGATTGGAGGCTGAAATGAGATTTTATTTGCCATGGACAATCAGTAAATTGTTGATGCTCTCAGACCCCCAAGAAGATCGACAATAAAGGACTTTAAGGTTGTGTGCCAATCATTCAATGGTTATTTTCCACTAGTGTACTTTATTTATTTAAATGAATTTAATTGGATCTGTGAATATCTTCAACATCTATAAAAAT
The DNA here is from genome assembly GCF_025612915.1 of Magallana angulata. Lineage (NCBI taxonomy): Eukaryota > Metazoa > Mollusca > Bivalvia > Ostreida > Ostreidae > Magallana > Magallana angulata. The sequence continues at coordinate 9,810,610 of NC_069116.1, read as the reverse complement.
ATAATCAGTCAATAAGAACATTGTACTGACCTTCAGAGCTAATAATAACAAAAAGGTTTCAACACTGTAAAAGCCCCGATCCACAAAGTCTCCCATAAATAAATAGTTCGTGTTTGGAACATCACCTCCGACTTTAAATAATTCTTTTAGATCATAAAACTGGCCATGAATATCCCCACACACCTACAAAACAAATCAATCAAAGAGATCAGCAATTTATCACATTTCAATTTTGTATCGTTTCCATCAATGTCAAATAAATTGCAGACCCATTTCAAAATTTATAGATCATTAATTAAATTAAAGATAATGCGTACTGCTATACTTACTGTGACTGGTGAATCAACTCTCTGAACATTGCTCTCCTCTACAAGAATTTCCCTAGCTTTAGCGCAAAGCGCTTTAACTTCACTCTCTTTAATTACTTCACATCTTCTCAACTGTTCAATTTGTCTAAAATACACAAGCAAACATTAATATTGCACCTTTTTTCTGAATAGATAAAAGATGTCACTGACAGATTTTCTTCACCATAAATCCCCAAACAAAATGCATTTTTGATACTCTTTATCCAGATATACTGTATGTTGTAAAGTCTTGTATATACGTAATATGCACCTTTTTTTAGCCAATAATATGATCAAACAATAATATGATGTAATCAACATTTCTCTCTTGCGTTGGACTTCACAGTTTAATTCATTCAAGTGCAGGAATATTAGCTATAACTATAATTTAACCTTATTTACTTTTCGTCCTGTTATGGAGTTTAATGTTATTGTTTTATATATAGAAACTGTCAGCAAAAGATTGATTATGTGTACAACTTGATAACATATTGATGGTATACAACATAAAAATGTTTCTTCATAATATTTTATTGAATTGGACTTATTATCATTCAAGTCATTACTTTTGTTGTTCTGGTTTGGATCTGCAAATGTAATTACTTTTCAGAACTTTGAATACATAATCAATGCATTGAAAATTTCTTTTTTTTCCTTGGGGTGAGTATTATACATATGGACAGCAATTTTTTTCATCATTTCACATCCAACTATGGAGGTGCGTATTGTACACACGACTTTTTGGTAGTTGATGTTTGAAAAAAGAAATCTAGAAATTTTTTGCTATATACGTATCTCAACAGACAGGGTTGTAACATACCCCCCTCCCCCCCCCCCCCAAAAAAAACTTACACTTGCAGCAAACATTTTTCTTAAATTTACATATAAAAAGATGAACTATCATGGAGTTGCCTTATTAGGAGTATTTAAAAAATTGAATTTAAAATAGGAAATTAATAGTGAAAGAGTGAAATTGAAGTTATGGTATACTATGACAAACTGTAACAATCAAAATTTTCTTAAATTGTCCTATATTTATAAATATATCTCTGGGTTTAAACAATGGTCTAGCTTTCAAAAGTATAAAAAAAATCCCAAGATTTCTTCCCTAAAACGCCCCCTTTTTCAGATTTCAATTCATGGCTAAAAATAAAGAGTCTACGGGGGTTTCCCATTGCAAAAGAGATGATGGCCCAGATGATACATTGGAAAATTGTGCAAGTGAGTTCCGAATGGAGTAAAAATTTAAACATGATATTCCCCATTTTAAATCTCCATACGATATCAGTTTTCGTCTGTGAATTTTCTCGACTCGGAGTGAAAAACGACAATGTGTCAATGAAGATATCTTGGAATTGGATATTTACCCTTTCATTGATTTCAACTGCACATTTCTCATAGGTATCATCCCCTGATGGTATGTGAATTTTTATTAAAAATTGTCCAAATGAGCTACATAAACTTGGGACAGACAATAGTCAAATATTTTTTTTATCTGCGGAAGAAACTTGTTGAAAAAATGAGAATACATGCTTTCAGAATCTCGCGCGTACTCTCAATCTGTTTATTATCCAAAATTGATTGACCTACCGACAAAAGGAGATATGTTATTGTTTTACTCACCTATCTAAGTCACTTGTCATTTTCTTTGATGAGAGTTAATCCAACTGCAATTCAAAAGGAAGACGTCTAGTTTATAATCTTCTTGCAAACGCAAAGATGTTACAAATGTATAAATAATAGAGACATTTGACAAGTATCTTAATCACAGAAATATCTCTTTCAGTGCTTCAAAACAACGAGACAACGGCTTTGAACATGTTCATGATGTTGAATTCGAGTGGCTTATATAGACAGAGATTTTGCGTAAGAATTGCATAGATATACGATAAATCAATATTTCTATTTTTATAAGATCTTAATCTCAAATGATTCATTACAAATGATGTGTAAAACAAACAAATCATAAAAGATAACGCTTACTCACTGGTCGCGGTGTCCCCTACCCTCTCTCTCTGACGTCACGTACTTGATCTCGGCCCAGATCTCGTTTTAACGAGATCAGTTTTTCATTATTTCTTTAAAATGATTATTAATATAATATTTACATTAATTAAATCAAACATATTAAATACAATTTTGTTACCAGGTTTTTAGATTTTTTTTCTCTCTGTGTTTGCCCATAAGATCTCGGCCATCTCCGATTCGACAACCTTCGGTAGATTCCATATCGCAAACTAGTCTCGTTCAACCAGACGCTCGGCTGTCTCCGTAAATCTCCGGCGAGCAGAGATTTACGGAGATAGCCGAGCGTCTGGTTGAACGAGACCATTCGGCGCACCTCGGCCGATTCCGGTATCCTACATCAAACTTAAACTAGATGAGGTACGAATCTGCCGAGGTGTGCCGAATGGAACGAGTAAGTAGCCGGGTGCTGGTCACTTCGCCCCAAAGCCAAAGCGCCCCATGCACGAGCGCCCCAAATTTTTCTTGGTGCGCCCCAAGTAAAATTCACTAGCGCCCCAAGTGTATGTCACGAGCGGCCCAAATGTTGTTTTTTTCATGATTAAATTTTTTTTACGTACGAGCGCCCCAAAGTCATTTTCGCTTACAGTATTCATTTGAATGTTATGAGCAAAATTTTCCAATGATCCGAATGCTTAAATTTTGTTTTTTGTTCGGGCTTCTTTTACGAGCGCCCCAAAATATATTAACATATGATTAAGACATAATCAGGAAAACCATTTTGGGACGCTCATGAAAACGTTTTCGATTATTGATAATTTACTTTGGGGCGCTCGTGAATACATTTGGGGCGCTCGTAAAACGTAATTGGGCGCTCCAAAAAAAATTTGGGGCGCTTTGGCTTTGGGGCGATACGACAGTTGGAGGATTTACAGTCAAGTCGTACCCAACCCGACTCGCACCCAAACCATTTCGTACCCAAATATTTGAGTACGACTTCACTAGTCAACTCTTACCCACGGGGAAAAAATATATTTAAACTAGGAAAATAAAATGAATGGCTTTTATTCGTATGTTGTTATGTTTTGTATATTATCGATAACATTAATATGCGAATTGTATAACAAATTTAAAAGAATTTGTTATAAAAATCTGGTATACTATAGTATAGTTCTGTACTTGAATGCGGACGGATCATGAATGGTTATGAGCAGGTTAACTATCATCAATTAAAATCAAAATTAATTGCTTTATGTGATTCCGTTCAACCGATCAACCAATGAGTTTGTCAGCACAAAATAAACATGCTGCTCATAATTAAGAAGAAACACACATTTTCATCACTTTTGGTAGATCAACATTGTTCGAAAGAGGTGTGTTTCCTGCAAGAAAACGGTAAGTAAATCACTATATTAGATATTGTTTTATAATTAAAACATATTTTTTGAGTAATCAAATGGATTAGGCAACAGGCAAAGTTAATTTAAAGTTAAATAAAACATAAATAAAAAACATAACATATGAATGAAAACTATTGTATTTTATTTTCCTAGTATAAATATATTTTTTCTCGTGGGTACGAGTTGACTAGTGAAGTCGTACTCAAATATTTGGGTACGAGTTGGTTTGGGTGCGAGTCGGGTTGGGTACGACTTAACTTGATTCCAGTTGGAGGTGTTGGCAAGTAGCCAACACCATTCGGATCACGCTCGCCCTTTTCCGTAACCGATAAAATGGCCGAGTAGTTACGATTGTAGCCAACAAGACGGTGGCGTCGGAGGCAAATTGAAAGAAATGCTTCTTTTTTAACAATGCATGCAATATATATATTAACTTTCAGTGCCAGTGGATATATAATGTTTACATTGCCTTGCATAAACATTTGCATTCGATACACTTTTTCTCGAAGCAACTAATTTTCTTAAATTTACATATAAAAAATTGAATTATCATGGAGTTGCCCCCCCCCCCCCCCCCAATTTTTTGGGAGTATGTAAAAAATTGATTTGATAATAAGAAATTGAAGCTACGCCAGCCCCTCCCCACCACCACGGATTAGGAATTTGAAGATTTTGGAAAATTCAAAATTTCCATTTTTTTTTTCTTGTCAAGATATTTTGGATGAGTCTGTCCCCCTCCCCCCCCACCCCCCCCCCCCACCCCAAACTTTCAAAAAGGATGCTACGTGCCTGACATATATTCGTGTATGTAGCTTAAAAGTGCTCAAAAGCAGTGATGCAGTTTCAACTATCAATTAATGCATTGAGTTAAGATATATACATGTATACAATCATATAATTAAACAACAATATGCCTAAACATCTTAAAATAGGTGCCTAAACATCTTGACTGAGGCCTAAACATCTTTGGGTCTAAACATCTTAGCTTGTGCCCTAAACTTCTTGGGGCCAAAACGTCTCTAACTCCTTATCCATTTTTCCACTCGATATCCCCCACCCCATTCGTGGTTAAAAAAAATAACTTCAAAATTAATGAGAAATCCCCTCACTGGCAAACTACTTATTGACGAAGTGATGTTGCCAGAAATTATCACATAAATATTTTGATTATCTAATCCTACGGGCACATAGCATCGTTTTTGAAAGGGGGGCAGACTCATCCAAAAAATCTTGATAAGCAAAAAAAAAGAAAAAAGAAAAAAAAGGGGTTTCTTTCCAAAATCCTAATGCGTGGGGGGGGGGGGGGGGGGGAGGGGGACAGAAGTAAAGTATACCTTTAACTCTTTAATTTCACTGCCCATAAAAGTGGGCGGGGGGGGGGGAACTCTATGTTAATTAATTTTTTTTTGTAAGTAAATATCATAAAAAAAAACTTTGCTGCGTAAAAAAGTGCCCCCCCTCCCGGATGCTACGTGCCTGTCGTCTATGATACATGACTTGGAATCGTTGCTAAATTTACAAGTGGCATATGTATAGATGATACACTTAGATTTAATATGCTTTTAAAAGAAGCACTTTTCACAGCTTAATATGATATTTAAACATTTTTTTAAAAATATCTATTTACTCTTTTAAATTATTTAAGCATGTTCCTAATTCCACAAAATTACACATCTACTTGTTGTTCTGTCCCGGAGCTACTTTTAGAATATATGTCGAAATCTAAAATCTAAATAGTTAATACAGACATAAACATGTCCGAAAACTGGATAAAATTTAAAAAATAAATTTATTAATGTTTATTGTAAAATGACCTGAAAAAATTGGCATGTGTATTAAACTAAAGTACTATATGAAATATCTTAAGTGATATAACTGTCATACTGATCAATAACTATGCAGTATATTTACTTATAATAAATGTTTGGTCTTTTATATTCTAGTTTCCTCAAACAATAAAGTCGTTACTCCTGTTTTTGGCTCAATTGAATTTTCTAATCAATTTCTAGGTTTAACAGTTAACGGTTTAAAAATGGGTAAAATAAAAAAAAGTTCAGGTTTGTTTTACGTACATGAGCTCAGTTGTCGGATAGTGGAGTTCTTTATTATTGTTCCCGAAGACATAGAATATTGAAATTAGTCATATTAAGTGTATTTCTGTGCATTGCATTAAAAACATTCACTGAAAACCCCTGTCCGAGTGAATTCGTAGTAAATACTGAAGTACACTTTTTAACATGATTGTAACAGGGGTTTTCAGTGAATTTTTTTTAATGCAATAACATTAACACAGAAACATACATAAGATAATAATTTGTATCTTCGATAGAAGTAACAAAGAACTCGTCTCCTCTCCCCGATAGCCAAGCCCAGTGGTTTGTTTCCGTTTGTATTTTTCCGGAGATTAGACCACATCCGCTTGTCTCTTACACTGTGCCGATTTCACAATAACCCAAATACTATTGCTATTGCATATATTGCTTAATAACATCATCTTAAGCAATACCTCAGCATTTGTTGAAGATGGGGAACATTAATACAGTTGGGACAAATGAGGCGCTTGTTATTTCAGGTAAGTTTTTTTTAAAAGCTGTGTAAATCCTTTGCAGAAAAAAGAGAAAAAATACCCTGCTTTCGAATCTTCGCAGCAACTTCGATAAAGTCAGTTTCCGGTATTATGTTACGGCGACCCAACCCCTTTTAGTCTTATTGTCACGGTCCGTAAAAGCTTTTTATCAGCGATTCTAATGCATTGCAGTTTTTATTTTCATTTTTTTAATGTATGCAATATATACATTTTCAATTAATTCAAACGACGTACAGTATAACATCTGCACATACCCTGCACATGGTACATATATGTACTGTATGTAATATTATATCCTACCACAGTGAAGAATCGACCAAACACGCGTATGTTTCCTTGAAGCAACTGTTAACTTCTCGCCATGTATGCTATTTATTAATATTAACCACCCACTGAGATTAAATCTTTTTTATATTATGCATTAATTTTTGGACCAATTTAATATTACAACTTTATTTGGTATGAAACAACATCTTTATTGTAAAACCCTGCATACTTACATGTGTAAGATAATTATGAACATGTGTAACAGAGACTGATATTCATAGTTACCAGTTAATTTGGGTTATCCACAAGATAAATCCACCCTTCTGATGGATTTTGTTATAACTCAAATTATTCAATAGATGAAGCTTTGAAGAATGATAAATGTACTATTCTGCCACATTAAAGTGGTATTGGACACCTGCATATTGTGATATACTTCCTATTTGAATACAAAAAAAATCGAGTGAAATGGGATGGGAGAAATAATGACGGACCAGACAGAGATTCAGCCCAGGCCTCCTGAATCTCTAGTCAGGTGTCAGTGTCCACTGGCCAATTTTGGCATAGTGGTACACTGAGTTTTTTAATCGGTAATAAATGCATAAACGAGACGTGATTACTTCTTGTTTTAATATGATGTGCCTTTTTCGACACCTCCGCCTTTATCGAATGTTGTAGATTTTCCAAGATCTAAATATAGCACATTGTTTACTTGATGGTGTTAGCTTGGTTGCGATATGCTTAAACTGTTTATTTGCTGTAAAATTATTGGAAACTTGAGGAAATGTACTCAATAAAGAAAAAAACTTAAAGTTAATTGCAAGAAATACACGAAAGCAAAACGATGTCACATGACTAGACTAGAGAAATCATATAGTATTGATGAAAATGAAAATGATTGTGTGCACATGTATAGGGACTGACTGCAAAGTTATCATACAGTAACCAAATTTAATAAAATTTAAATAATCAAAATATCACGGAAAGTTTTATATAGAGCCAAATTTAAACAAAGAAGATCAACTGTCCAGAATAAGTTGAAGCAGTTTGCTGTAAATGCATTCTGCCTATTTCTTGGTCCGTCATTATTTCTCCCATCCCATTACACAAGTATGATTTTATAATTTTTTTTCCTTCCAGCATAGTTACTAAAAGAATACCGTAACTGGTTAGAGCCTTGACTAGAAATCTGTTAGTCATGAGTTCGAATTCCTCTAAGGCAGCAGGCTTTTACAACTTTTATCTTTGTGAAAATAAAATTTTTGAAACATTATTTGTCAAATATTGTATAATTTAGAAACTCTAAAATGAAAATGTGAAAGTATTATGATTATAGAATTGACATTCACAGGTGTCCCATACCACCTTTTAGATTGAAGTTAATTTTTGGTCATGATGGTTTGTGAATTTTAGAGATGGGTGAAACAAATTTGATAAATATTTACATTAATTTTTTTTACTATTTTCTGTCATCAGGAGGATGTGGTGGCTCCACAGGAAGAAAGACCATTGTTGGGGGCTGGGGTTGGTCTTGGTGCCTGGTGTCAGATGTCCAGAGGTAAGGCCGTAGTCTCATCACTTCTCAGGGAAAAAGAGGAATGCACAATTAATTTTTCAAATCTCACAAAATACTGCCAACTTGGACAATGGACTCAAAAGGTGAAAATTCTCCATTGCTTTGTTTTTTTTAACTGAAAGAAGAAACAATCTGCTTGAAATCAAATCCTTTGGATCCAATCTTGTTGATTGCTTCACAAGAATACAGATAATTTTTTAGCTCACCGAGACGAAGTCAAGGAGAGCTTATGCTATACCCTCGGCGTCGGCGGTGGCGTCCGTGTCGGCGTCCGGACCTGGTTAAAGTTTTTGTTGCAGGTCCTGTATCTAAGCTATTACTTGTCCTGTCTTCACCAAACTTGCATGGATGATGCATCTGGACCTACTTATGGACTTGAAATACTTGGATGCTGAATCTGGGTCCTAAATTTCAGATGCTGGAGGAGGTTAAGGTTGTTGGACCAGGTTAAAGTTTTTGTTGCAGGTGCCCTTTGATAGCAATATCTTAGTTACTGCTGGTCCTAACTTCACCAAACTTGCATGGATGGTGTGTCTTATGATACTGATGCACCAGACAGGTTTGAGTGCTGAATCTGAGCTATAGGTTTCGGATGCTGGAGGAGGTTAAGGTTTTTGGAGCAGGTTATAGTTTTTGTTGCAGGTGCCCATTGATAGCAATGTCTAAGTTACTACTGGTCCTAACTTTACCAAACTTGTATGGATAATGCGTCTTATGATACTGATGCACCTAACAAGCTTAAATGCTGAATATGAGCAATAGGTTTCGGATGCTGGAAGAGGTTAAGGTTTTTAGAGCTGGTTAAAGTTTTTGTTGCAGGTGCCCTCTGATGATTATATCTTAGTTACTACTGGTCCTAACTTCACCAAACTTGTATGGATGGTGCATCTTATGATACTGATGCACCTGACAAGCTTGAATGCTGAATCTGAGCAATAGGTTTCGGATGCTGGAGGAGGTTAAGGTTTTAAGAGCTGGTTAAATAAAGTTTTTGAAACAGGTGCCCTCTGATGATGATATCTTAGTTATTACTTGTCCTTACTTCACCAGACTTCCATGGATGGTGTGTCTTATGATACTGATGCACCTGACAGGCTTGAATGCTGAGTGTGAGCCATAGGTTTCGGATGCTGGATAAAGTTAAGTCTTTGGAACAGGTCACATATTTAATAGATGATAGTACTATTTCAAACTTGCATAGTTGATTTAACTGCAATATGAATAAATCGCAGAGGTAGCTTCAGATGCAGAGCTTGATCTCCATTATCAAGGATGCTAAAAAATAAATCTTAGTTATTACAGGTCCTAACTTCACCAAACTTGAATGGATGGTGTGTCTTATGATACAGATGCACCTGACAGGCATGGATGCTGAATCTGAGCCATAGGTTGCGGATGCTGGACGAAGTAAAGGTTTTAATTGCTAGTGCCCTCTGATGATGATATCTTAGTTATTACTGGTCCAAACTTCACCAAACTTGCATGGATGATGCCTCTTATGATACCAATGCACCTGATGGGCTTGAATGCTGAATCTGAGCCATAGGTTTCGGATGCTGGATGAGGTTTAGTTTTTAAGAACAGGTCACATGTTTTATAGATGAAAGCTTGCATAGCTGATTTAACTATATTATAAATTTTAGCAGAGGTTGCTTCAGATGCAGAGCCTGATCTCCATTATCAAGGATGCTAAAGAAATCTCCTACCTCACTCAAACCAGCTCGATAGATAGATGTGTTTGTTGATAAATGATATAACATGATTCCTATGATATAGTTTTGTATGATATGAAACAATATTGTTTGATATGATACAATATGATATCATTTGTTATATTAGTTATAAAAAGTTATACGATACGATATGATATTGTATCATATTTTTTTTTTTATATTTTATGATATGATATTGTATCATGATATTGTTATGTATAGTATTGTATATTATGATACAATATTGTATAATATTATATTGTATTTTTAATTTAATATTTTATCACATGATACAATTACATAAGATATTGCAAAATATTATATTGTATCATACAATATTGTATAATATGATATTAGTTTCAGTAATATAGAATTATATCACATGAAATTGTATTATATGATATTGTGATATTATATAATATGGTTTCATACGATATTGTATGATATGATATTGGTTTATATGATATATTATCATATCACATGAAATTGTATTATATGGTATTGTAATATATATTATTGTGTCATATGATACAATATGTATAATACAATAATGTATTATATAATATTTTACTTTATCACATAATATTGTATCATTTGATAAGATACAATGTTGGAATCAAATCATATTGTATTATATGATATAATATCTTATAATGTATCAAATATGTTTCAGTGTCATTCAATACAATATCATACTATATTATACAAATATAGCCCTTTCATGAGGTCGATCCATAGATATCGATATGCTTTTCTGTGAAGTCGATATATCTATGGATTGACCGAGTGAAAGGACTATATTCGTTATACTATTTTCGAAGTCTTTATATACATATCTCCATTCGTCGTTCTAGCTTCCATGTAAAATTTAGCTAGCAGGTCGTCTAACTTCTAGCACTCGAAATTTACGAAATATCCTGTCTGCAACTTCCATCTTTGTTGTTTGTTTACGCGGAGAGAATTTTGATTGGTTGGGGTGAATCAGGCCAGCCAATCAAATTCATTTTAACATTCGAGGAAAATTTTCCTTATCTATATTTAGAAAGTACTGGTCAATCCGAGTTTTTAAAGCTTATTTTTAGAAAGTACAAGTCAATTCGCATTTTTATACTTTGACACGTGATATCAAAAGAACCAATGATAGAATACCTTATAATGCATGAAAATAATATTATACAATATGATATCATGTTTCAATGTTATGATGTATTATGCAATATGATATTGTAATATAATACTATATTGTATTATATTTTATGATATTGTATTATGTGATCAAATACAATAAGGTATAACACAATACAATGTCATATCATACGTTACAATATCATATCTCATTATTGTTTATTACGGTATTTTATTGTATTATATGATATATATTATAAATATGACATGATGCAATATTTAATTTTATATCATTGAATTGATTAACATATGAACATATGATTATCAGAAAAAAATTTATCAGATGATACACGATATTTTGTCAAAACAGAATCCATGAATATCCAAGATCATAAAGTATGATTTTCATATAAAATGATAAAGGTGGTCTTATGAAGGTGATGTCTCATAAGGGTGATGCTCCGTCTCGGTGAGCTTAGTAATCTATGATTACCTATGTTTTCCATATACTTTTCTACAGTATGTCTAGTGCAAATTCCCTTTAATCATAAAATTCCACATTTACAAAAGTAAGAATTATTCTACACCATTTAAGAGTTTTAACTCAAATAGTAAATCATTACCTATCTTTATAGGCATAATGTTTAACTATTTATGTTTCATTTTTTTTAGAATCTCCTTGGAGGTTATGACCTTGAACCCAGTATGTGAGAGCGTGGAGACCTCTGAAGGTGTCCCGGTCACAGTGACAGGTGTGGCTCAGGTGAAAATCATGAAGGAGCCCGAGCTGCTGAAAACCGCCTGTGAACAGTTCTTGGGGAAGAGTGTGGCCCATGTAGAGTCGGTGATTCTACAGACCCTGGAAGGCCATCTCAGGTCCATTCTTGGTATGCTCTACGCATCAATACAATACTCTCTATGGGATGTGTTATTGTAATTTTGAAACAAAATTGTACATGAAACAACCTATCAGAATTCAGAAATTTTGAAAAATGAAACTGCATAGAAACCATATGATTTGTAAAATGACTTGGTTAGTGTTAATCATTTTTAATGTTGTTACATATCCTTGTATGTGGAATGGCTGACATAGATCATTCTATGCCAGAAGAATGTTGAATGCAATGGATGAAAAGACTATTCCATGATGTATTTTGTACACTCCTATAGAGATGCATTTCCAAATAATTCAGGTACTTTGACCGTGGAAGCAATTTACCAAGACAGAGACCAGTTTGCCCAGCTGGTGAGAGAGGTTGCTTCCCCTGATGTTGGTAAGATGGGAATTGAAGTTCTCAGTTTCACCATCAAGGACATCAACGACAGAGTGGAGTACCTCTCCTCCCTGGGACGAGCCCAGACGGCCAATGTCAAGAGAGACGCAGACATTGGTGTAGCAGAGGCAAACAAGGATGCAGGAATCAGGGTTAGTTTATTAAAGAGCCCAAATCAATTTTGGTTGTAAGCTCTTTCAAATTAATCTTTAAAGGAGGAAAATAATTTATCAGTTAATGAAATGAAATGGTTAAAGTTTGATTTACTGGTAAAAGAAAATTGTGATGGGTTAAAGAAATAAATTTGATAGCTATAATGTTACACAAATAATAATTGGTTTCAGAAAGTTTATACTTTTAAAATGTGAACTTTATAAAAAGGCGTAAACTGTTTTGATGTAGTGAATGTGAGTAAATATTCTTAAAGCTTTTGAAGTTGATCCTTAAAATTAATAATAAAAAGTTTTATGGAAGAAGGTACAGATACATGTAGTAATAAAAATTAGCTTTTAAATAGGGAGAGGTTGTGCAAATAGAATGTCATTCAGATTGATGTACTATATTTGCAAACTATTTACCTAGATTCTTTCAGCCAAGCAAATGGCTCATCAGAAATGAATTATATGTTGAATCATTGATAACTTTTATAACAGGAAGCAGAGTGTGACAAGCAATTGATGGACACCAAGTTCATGGCTGACACAAAGATTGCAGACTCCTCCAGGCAGTACCAGATGATGAAAGCTTCATTTGACATGGAAGTCAATGCCAAGGTGGGAACCTCAGTAATTGTAAATCTGTTGTGTTTGTAGGAAGTACCTGTATACAGAAAAATATTCATCCCCATTTTATTTTCACCCCTTTGTTGTCAGCGGACAAATTTCAGACCAGAGAAATTCCAATGTCTCAGATTATATCTTTTAAAACAGAACTGTGACTGGGTGAATTCAAGATGGGGCAAAACTGTTTGCAAGTGTAGAAGGTCTAAAATTATATGTGGCGAAAAATTACCCAGTATACATTATCACTCGGATGTTATTAAAGTCTCTATATTGTAGAAAGCTGAGGCTGAATTGGCCTATCAGCTTCAAGCAGCCCGTGAGAGACAGAGGATCAGGCAGGAGGAGATTGAGATTGAGGTGGTGGAGAGGAGGAAGCTCATTGATGTGGAGGAGAAGGAAATCCTCAGAAAGGAGAAGGAACTGATAGCCACTGTCAAAAGACCGGCAGAGGCGCAGGCTTACAAGGTCGAACAGCTGGCTGAAGGTCAGAGGTAAGCAACCTCTCAAATCAAAGGGATGAGGAATGTATGAACTACAGCTGTGTTTGTTGGGATATTCAGACATCCAGTCTTATTGTTTATTGTATTTTTGTGAAATATTGCTCTGTGTTATTGTAGGGTTTGATGTAAGTAAAGTGAGTGCAGAACTTACTTTATCACAAACATTTCAGATTCTTTAGTTTAATACATATATTTATATGAAATTAGGATTATTTGAATTTCGATCAAGAAATTGCATTTTTCATCTAGTGCATAATCATGTTTTCATAAAGATAGTGTAGGTTTTGTGATTTTGGTTGGTTTTATTTTTTTGAAACAAAAATATAAGACATGCATGTATATTTTTTTAACATTTTTTTTTATTCAGAATGAGTTAGTTTTGCAATGACACACACTTGCTCCAATGGTCTTTTTCATTGACATGTTATATTAAGACAGGCGATTCATTGTAAATTACCGTAAATAAATTTTAAAACAATTCACACATTTTAGGAAACAAACAGTGGAGGCTGCCCATGCTGAGGCTGAGAGGATCCGTTTGATTGGTGGATCAGAGGCTGGAGCCATCGAATGTGTGGGCAAGGCTGAAGCAGAAAAGATGAGACTGAAGGCTTCAGCTTACAAACAATACGGAGAAGCTGCCATGTTGTCTCTGGTTCTAGAGACTTTGCCAAAGGTCAGAAGTGTATTATTCTCAATGTACATCATATTAACACAATGAAATCAGGAGCAACATGAAAGAGACCTGTACTTTCTTTTTATAGATTGCTGCTGAGGTTGCCGCTCCTCTGTCCAAGACTGATACTATAGTGATGGTCGGGGACGACAGAACCACCAGTGAAGTGAGCCGCTTAGTGAGTCAGCTACCTCCTGCTGTCCAGGCCCTCACAGGGGTTGACCTCTCTAAGGTCAGTAACAAACTGAAGTCTTAAAACTTAAAAAAAACCCAAAAAACTGCAAATGCACCAAAATCTTGTTTCATCAAATATTTATTTTATTTACAGGTTGTTGGGAAAATCCCTGGTGCCACATCCTAGAACAAGTGTGGTGTTATTCTAAACTCTGCATGCTTTTTTAATGGGACATATAGATTCCATTGTGAACATTGTGTTACTGTTTGTGTAGATTTATTTTACACTTGCTGATATCTTAAACTCAAATCCATTAATAGCAGCATCTACCATCATAGTCTTGTAAAGTTTATACACCCATCAGATAACTAAAGATTATATCATGTACCATTTAGATACAGTCTACTTTTCATCATTTACTAGTCATTATCATTTTTTTAATTAATTGAAAAGTAACAGTAATTTACCAATAATAGAAAAAATTATATAACAATGGAATTTCAAAAGCTATGTGTTGCTCAAATATATAGATATATAGAAAATGGAATGCCTTAAATCACATTTGTTAAAGATATCAATCACTGTCTGTTTAGTACATTGACATGCACCGGTGCATTGTACTTGTATGTAACGGTACAATATTTTACCCATGCGTTTAACAAAATTGTTTTTTTAAAAAGGGTTAGTGAAAATGAATTTTGGTTTGTATTGGACAGATTACCATTGTTACGCAACAGCAGTGATGGCTATTGCAACAAGGTATTGCCCTGCTGCTACACAGGATTAAGAGATGAGAACTTGTTATCTTAACTGGCAGCTAAATGTCCTTCTTGTATTTTAAGTTACCAGAAAACCTAAATGTTGTTTTACTAAATCACTTTACTTGTTTTATTTGGTAATGAATCTTTTTATGTTACTTTTTATCTTTTTTAAATTGTTCTTATTGGCATTACCACATTTGAATTGAACAACTGCACTATCAGAGGTCTATTCACAAAAGACAGTATAGCTTTTATTGTTCTTGCTTGTTTTTTCAGAAAAATGCGAATAAAAAAAATAATTTGTGTCAGACTGACCAATTGCCATAATCATCTCAAAAATAACCTTCAGTTTTAAATTCAAAATTTGAATTGTTCAATTGTTGGTACACACTGTTCCATTTTTGGAACTCCATATACATGTAGCTTTTGTGTAAAGTATTGATATTTTAAAGATACTATGTTTGTATTAGAACATCTTTGTTTTCCCACCCATAGTATGTTTATCATTTAATTAGCAATATTATTCAGCAAATTAGGAAAGCTGATTGTGTATTTATTCTGGTTATCAATGTACTTTGTACTTATATGTGTACCTTGGAAATAAATTTGAAAAATATGTACTGTTATGGATACAACTACTGTATATCTTAAATCCAATTAAACCATGCCCCTTGATGCTCTTCAGTAGATCGCAGCAATGTACTGGATATGATAAATGGATCTTTTTAATAATCTTATTCTTGAAAAAGAACCTATAATTTATATAGACAAATTTCTTTCCCCTCTGTTTGTAACCTACGGAAGCCCATTGGTGCCACGTAGAAAAAATATTTTATCTGGCGGCCGCCAGATAATTATTTGGCGGCCGCCACATAATTTTCTGGCGGCCGCCACATAATTATTTGGCGGCCGCCAGAAAAAACCTGACTTCCTGATGCGCGTGCATGTTTTAATGGGAGCTTTTTAGGGAGTTGTGGATACACTCTAATTTATTAGTTTTATTAATTATTTCTGAAACTTGACATTAAATATCAATTGCAGAGCTTAGGATTTTGAAAAAACTGGTTGAGTTGAATGTATAGAAGACTTTGTTGTTAGAATCTAGAATGAATTTTATATTACTTTGTGCCTTGTATTATACATGTATGTTGTAAAACAAGGTATTTAGAGTTGATTCTGAACTTTTAAAACTGAACTAAACACCCGTTCAGGAAATCTTAACATTAAAAAACCTTAACTTGAGAGGAATTTTATGTAAACATGTATAAGTAAAGGAACGCACTGCCTTCTATATGTTTTAATTTTGGTATAAGAATTAACCAACGCAGATTAAAGTCAGCTTTATTGACCACGATAGCTAGTACAGGCAATACTATCACGAGAGCAGATCCATCTATGACTTTATAAGGATGAACTAGGATTAGTGTGTACTAGCATTCGTGGCCATAAAAATGAAACTATTTAACTGACTGTGTTGTTATACTCTTATTCCAAATCACATGAAAGGCAGTACAATAAAAAGACCGTGATCGGCCAGGCTCTCTGGGTAAATCAAAGTACTGAGGGTACTGAAAGGCGGGGTCTTGAAAGTTTGAATTTGTAATTGTTCACGTTTTCCTCCATTATGTTCCAAAAATTATGAGTTTGAATTAGTTGTTTCAATCTACATGTAGTATGCTAAAGTTTGGCTTTGTGCAATTGCCTGATACTTCATAATTTTGCTAAATCCCGACCGGGACTGTTCTTCATAATTGTAGAAAATTGACACAACGGTATATTATGTAAAATAAGACCCCAAGAAAATTTTTAAAAAACTACAACTAACCGGGAAAATCAAAACAACTATATTTAGGTATATAATTTAAATCGTTATATTTATTTATTTTGTGATCAAAGGGAAAATCTGTAAGTCGGACGGTATCTGTTATACAAGGTTTATGGAAACTCCGAAAACTCTCAAACTGTTGAATTACCCAACAATTAAGTTAACATTTGTATACTGATAACAAACACAGGCATCTAACATTAAAAATATTTCTTTTTTACAATAAGATTATTCCAAGTATATGTTGGCATATCTCTGCCCCTTGTGTGCAAGTTATTTTTCTATCAAATATGTCGACATGCAAGATAAATATGTTGACATGCAAGATAGTTATGTCAACATGCAACATAACTATGTTGACATGCAAAAAAACTGCAATCAAATAAGAGTTATAAAAAGTCTCAAATATCGCCAACATGTGACATCCAAGATGCTAGATACGCTACCTATTGATGTCAACATGCAACTTATTTATGTTAACATGCAACGTCTTTATGTCGACATGCAACTTATTTATGTCAACATGCAATTTAGTTATGTTAACATGCAACTTATAAGTTGCATGTCAACATATTTATCTCGCATGTAAACATAACTAAGTTGCATTTTGACATATTCATCTCGCATGTCGACATAAATAAGTTGCATATCGCATAAATAAGTTGCATGTTGACATAAATAAGTTGCATGTCAGCATATTTATCTTGCATGTTTACATAAATAAGTTGCATGTCGACATAGAAAGATAGCATCTAGCATCTTGGATGTCACAGGTGGGCGATTTTAAAATTAAGTTATTAAATAAAATTAAATAAATAAAAAGCTCCCATTAAAACATGCGCGCGCAACAGGAAGCCAGGTTTTATCTGGCGGCCGCCAAATAATTATGTGGCGGCCGCCAGATAATTATGTGGCGGCCGCCAGAAAATTATATGGAGGCCGCCAGAAAATTATGTGGCGGCTGCCAGATAATAAGTGGCAGCCGCCAAATAATTATCTGGCTGCCGCCAGATAAAATATTTTTCCTATGTGGCACCAATGGGCTTCCGTAGTAACCCTTCAGACCTCAGGTAATGATGATTAAAATAGCTTCACAAGCTGCAGCCTTCATTTGTGTCTCCAGAAATTTTAAATATTTACTCCTGAACAGATTGTTCAAGAGAGCTTTTACTGATCACCTGTTGTTTACCCGTCTGTCCATCAGTAATTTTTCCCACATTTTTTACTTTTTCTGTATAACCACTGGGGCATATTTAACCAAACTTTGTACAAAGCATCCTTATGGGAAGGGGATTCTCAATTGTTAAAAGAAAGAGCAAATTCCTTTTTTAAAAGGGAAAGAATTACTGAACAATAAAAATAGGGTGTAAATCTGAAAAACCACTGCACCGGAAATGCCAATTCTTACACCAAAGCTTGTATACAATCATGTATATAGTGAAGATTTTAAATTGTTAGAATTGTGACCCCTGGACTAATACTAGGCCCCCCCCAAGAGGGGCTAAGTTTACATAGAAATATATAGGGAAAATGTTTATAAATCTTCTCAAAAACCACTATGCTACAATTTGTGAGATTACCTTGCAGCTTCCTCAGATAGTATAAATTCTAAATTGTTAAATTTGTGACCTCAGGACTAAAACTGGGTCCCCAAGAGGGGTTCCAAGTGTAACGTAGAAGTATATAGGGAAAATGTTTATAAATCTGCTGCACAAGAACTACAATTTGTGATATTACAATTAATCCAAGTGTCCTAAAATATATTAGATTTTAAATTGTTTAAATATGCTTTAATTTGTTTATGTGAAGACTGAGCCATACGAGAGAGTTTACTTTTTTGGCATGATCTGAAAAGACGTTGAACCCTTCAACTAAAACTTCATGCATTCCAGGTCAAAGCTCAAAGGCACTCTGAGTTAAGTTTGAGCCAGATTAGACCAATGTTAGAGAATATATGGTCCTGACAAGGATTTTTCACATAAATCATCTGTGACCTATGCATGAGCCAGATCGGGCTTTTAAGGGGAAAGAAGATATGCTCCAAACAATGAAATCTCAGACGAACAGACAGATGAATGGACAGACTGATCACAATCGGTCACCTGCAGATTGGAGCCCTAATAATTACCTTGTGCCATGTTTGGATAAAATATGGTTCTGCTGCTTGGATAGCTAAGATTTAACCAAAAAAAACCCTTTTTACCCTTTCATATATTACTTGACCATCGCACAAGGCAGAGATCAGTCTTCATAATCTTTGAGGAAAGTGTGCAATTCATAAAATACAATGTGCTTTCATCATTATTCAATTCTTAAAATATTATTGTTATGAGTTTATCAAATGTTCATTACATCACATTTAAAAGTAGGAGCACTGTCCATGGATTTGGGTGTCTTCATGACAAGGTAGGGCCACTTTACATGCTCATAAATGTTGATGAAACTTGGCAAGTACATGTACTATACATGGAATTAAAAGAATTCAGTTAAAAATGAGCAAAACATAAAAAAGTAGTATGTGTATATGTTATCAAATATTTTATTACAATATTATTCATGCATCACTTTTAAATACTCATGACTTCAAGTTTGACAAAGAACAATGATACATTAACTGAAAGATGTATGGGATGAATATTGTGAAATATACAATGTTTATACTTTTTGCTAACTCTGAAGGGAACCATACACACATTCATACATGTACAAATTAAAAAGATTTCATTTTATTCATATCAATAAATCCAGTTACTGGATAACAAGTCTCTTGATTCACATTCCAGGGGAGGAGAGACTTTTCTCCATAAACTTTCTTTTGGCAAAACACAGCCACCACTGCAAAATAACAAAATATTGGGACATAATTCTAAAAACCTTTTTCCTTGTTTAATGTTTTAATACTCAACTTGTGTTTGAAATAACAATTTAGCTGTTATCTCTCAGACTAAAATTTATCCATACCTTGCTTGGCTTATCGTCTTGCTCGAACACCTTCTCTACCATTCTCAAGCCTGTTTCTTGTCTTATCTGTAGGAGGTAGTTTCTCATGGTATCTGGTATTGAAATAAGACCATTTAGTCATAGAGAAATTGTGCTTACACAAGTTCATGTTTTGAACAATTTATTGACTTGATTCAAGTCATGTTTACCGGTAGTAGCAATAGCATTTTTTAGGCAAATCAATGCTAGTATACCCTAACATTTGTGAGTATGTATCAAATAATATACTTTGGAATTACTTAAATGGGAGACAATTTTTAGATCGTGACAATTTTTTAAACAGGTTTTTGTGTACCGTAAATAAAAATAAAATAATGAAAAAATTGTTTATCATAATAACTTTGGGTGTAAATTCAATACCAGGGGAGCAGCAAGAAAATCCACACAAACTGAGCAATAACAATCAAACTTAAATTTACGTCAAAAGTATGTACACAACATGATCTCACCTTCCTCTGCCCTGTTGGCTGGCTTTGTAAACATTGCATTAAGAGGAAACTTCGGCTCTCCAGGAATAGGGAAATTAATCAAACCTAATGTGTACATTTCTTTACTGCCAGCAGATTTTGTGGAACACTAATAGAAAAAAAAATAGGCAATAATTTTTCAGTTCTCAGGTTTATAGGTGGCACTGTATCAAAGAAAGATTAACTTTTATTTTTCAATTACAATGTTCACAGCTTCACGAACACTTGCATGTTAACTGTACAGTTACAATTGTGATACAGAGCCTAGAGTTTTTTGTATTAACTTTTTTTGCTTTTTACTGATGCTTAATATTAAAATAAAATTCTAGACAAGCAGTTGGAATAGTTTAGTAAAATGGAAAGATTAAATTTGAAAATTTTTAGCTCAAATCATGACTATTTAATTTAAGAAGTATTTTATTTAAGTTTATATATATATATATACACTGAATGGGAAAGAACAGCAGGTAAAACACCTATATAATTATGTCCTCTCCTATCCTCAACTGAAGGTATATATATAAATACATGTACATGTATTACCGGCCATTATATATTTTTTACCTAGAATATACTAACATCTGAATTTTGTACAATAAATTAATATTATAAATAATGTTGGAAACAAAGATACAACAACAAATTTTAAAAAAAACAACAGAAAAGTAACGGGTACAGATTAATTGCTAGGAAAAAAAATTTAGGGGAAGAGAAGAAAGAATGAAAAGAAACAAATAATTGATAGCATTTTTAGGACAAACACAGATTAAAAGCTTAAGAGGGAAGAACAAATACAACTGTACAACAAAAAAAATGAAGATGAATAAAGTCAATGTTACCCATTTTGATATATATTATATTTATGGTACACATGTACTAGTTTAAAAGGCTTACTTTAATCTGTTTGAAGTTTCGATAAAGAAATGAATTTTATCAAATAACAGTAAATCATTTTGGAATGTAAATTTTCACTTCCAATTTGTAATAGGTATGATATTGTCATTCACATACTTAAATTAAAAAATCAAAGGCCTGAAGGGCCACAATGGCGTCGAGTTAAAGTAAATTTGAAGAGTAAAAACCTAAATAATTTTTTAAACAAGTGAAAAGCTGTCAATGTGACAGCAAACCGGGTTTTCTTTTTATATGCGAACTGTATCCATAATCCAAGTCAACCCATATCCAGTGAGATGGAGTACCCCATATGCAATATTTTGCTAAAAAACACTTAGTTCAAAAGCTGGTATTTTTTCCATAAATAATCAGAAATAAAAATCCTTGAAATATGCACACCTCTGATACATGTACAATTAATCTGCAAAAGAACAACTTTTTATCTATAATATTTTTGGAATAGTTATCCATACAATGAGGTTACCCTATATGCAATATTTTTATGAAAATTGACTAACTTCAAAAGCTACTATTTTTTTCACAAATTATTAGTTATCAAAATTCTAGCAATATGTACACCTCTGATATATGTATAATTGATCTGCATAAGAACAACTTCTTATCTTAAAAACTGTAGGAGGAGTTATCCGTACAATGAGGGTACACTATATACAATATTTTGCCAAAAAATGACTAAATTCAAAAGCTGGTATTTTTTTCATAAATTATCAGTAACCAAAATCTTAGCAATATGCACACCTCTGATAAATGTATAACTGATCTGCAAAAGAAATATTTCCTATCTTGAGAACTGTAGGAGGATTTATCCGTACAATGAGGGTACCCTATATGCAATATTTTGCCAAAAAATGACTAAGTTCAAAAGGTGGTATTTTTTCATAAATTATCGAAAAATCAAAATCCTAGCAATATGCATACCTCTATTATATGTTTAATTGATCTGCAAAAGAACAACTTCCTATCTTGAAAACTGTGGGAGGACTTATCTGTACAATGAGGGTACCCTATATGCAATATTTTGCCAAAAAATGACCAAGTTCAAAAGCTGGTATTTTTTTTCATAAATTATCAGTAAATCAATTTTAACTTTTTTAAAAAAAAAAATAAAAAAAAAAATACATTAGTCAACTTTAAAAAAAAAATAGAAAATGTTTTTTATCACATAACTAATAAAATTACAATTCATTACAAATTTGCTCACCTAATTCTTAAAAAGTTTTGAATTTCAATTGAAAATTTAAGTTTGTAGAAATATCTAAGGAGTTAAAAGTTTTTAAAAGTTTTTTTTTATTCATATGGAAATAAATATTAAAATTATGATTGTGTTTAATTCTATATATTGTATACTGCTGATAACCACTCCGTCTCTTATTATCAATTTCATCTAAAATTCACAAGGGTCCAAATGACACGGGACAAAAAGATCAGGGGTAGATAAAAGAAAGCACCCATTCACGTTGTTTACAAAGTGAAAGTAGTTCACTAGTTGGTTTAAAAAAACTTTTGGTTGTAGATGTACTTATCGCTCGATTAGGAAGTTTTGTTTCTACAAGATCAAACATTTGTGCATTGTCAATTTTCGATATGGATACAAAATAATCTATTTTGCAGGCTGGTACATTTCATAACCAAACTGAGTATGGTAAGCCCAGCTATCGCATGTGTCTCGGTGCTAGTGTATTCATCCGCTGAAACTGAGACATATTGTTTTCAATAAAATGTGAACATTTTTAAAAACAGCAACCATTTCAAATCTGCGAACTTGTTTTGTAGACGTACAGTTCTGCTCGAATTTGAAGTATGTCATCTATTTTTCTTCAAACACATAAGAAAACTTTGCACTCATTTGAGTTGTTTGGCTCCTAAAAATGGCAACTTCCGGACGTACGATCCCTAGATGGCTTTCGAGCTTTGCTCGACGCCATAAAAATATGACTGTGCCCTTTTAGCTGGATGAAATTAACTTCATAAAATTATAGATCTCATAACAAAATGATAACCCTCTATTAAAACAATAAATCCAATCATTGTTGAGATTTATTACCTTTTGTAACTTTTTGAGACATTCTGTGATGTACAAGGTAATGTATATGAGAGTTCTATCAGCTTCACTCTGAAAAAAACAATTCATTTATTGTAGATCAATGCAACTACATGTAATGAGGCGTTGATGAAATATCCATACTATATTGATCTGTGACAAGAAATCAGGCAACAATTAATTACAGTTGTCAATGCTGATTTCATATCTTGCAACACCACTCAATTTAAGTTTACATTATGAGAAGTTTGTTCTTAGCATGATTATTCAATGTATGTAGCTTGCACATATATTTGGATTAAGACATTCCTCTAAAGGGAGGTAATGTTAAATATATGCAGCTTGTAATAGCACGTATAAGTGCATATTCAATTGATAAAATGTCAGCATATTTTGAAAGACATGCATTTTAATAAATAAACATCTTTGTCATTATATAATCTATGCAATTATAAAGTCTACCATACTAAGCAGGGCCATCAATTGAGAATGGATGACCCACATGAATTAACATACAAATAAAATACAATCTTTGATTACTCGAAAGTCATGATGTCCCCAGGTGGCATGACCTACATACCATATTGAATGCCCTATGAAACAAGGAATAAGAATATCTATGGTTAAAGGGTGGGGAACTCAACAGTTTTCAATATATTTGAGCTCTTCCTGCTTCAGGGACCACCCCTTACAATCTTGACCTGCATACCATTTGATGCCTCATGACACAAGGAACAAGAAAATAATGTAACAGATGTTATTAATGAAAAGTTGCAATCTTTTACCTTAATGTTTTTGAGGATATATTAAGTACATATCAAATACAAGTACTAGCATATGCAAAGAATTTGTTTTAAAAAATAAAACATTCTACCAATCAGATTCTAGCTATCAGCAATTTAAATCCTAATGAAATCTAAAAAGTTTGCAAATTGTTTCACTGTATATTTACTATTTTAGAAAAAACATCTTACTTTAAATTAACATGTTTGTAACAACCCTATCTTGGTATAAAAAGGAAGTAAATTTGTGTTTTGTGTGTTGACTCTGAAATACAAAATATTTAAATAACCAATATAAAGACATGCCTATTCTACTAAAAAAGTTGATCAGAACTTTGACAATCAGTCAGGATTGTCAGTGGATGCATTACTTTGAGCAAAAATAGTGAGGGCCATCCATACTGGATCCAAGTTAGATTTGTTATTCACTGACAAGATGAGCAGCAATATCATGGATATTTCAACTTCGAAATCTGCACTTAATGTTGAAATTCTGCTGAATAATTTTCACGCCCATAGTTATTTAAAAGGTAACATAATTTTAAAAAAAAAATTAGAGTTTTCAAGCTATAGCTGTTCAGTGATAGTTTTTTTTTTTAATTGAAAGACAATCAATTTTGTTTTCTTTTGACTATATTGAATTAATTGTCAATACTGCTTGGATGCCCCTTTGCTGGCAAGGGGGAAGAAACATATCTTTTTCAACAGAGACACTTGTTTTAGACTGTGATAAAAATTAGAAATTGGTTGTACTGGTGTGCAGAAAATTCATTTGTACTGTACAGTAGCAAAAAAACCCCTCTAAACTCAGTTGAACTATTTATCATTTCATTGTGGACAAATTGATATAATAGTTAATTAAATAAACATATTATACAAAGTCAAGCATTTAGCTCTTACCTTTATTTCATAATTCCTGAAGAAGATGTTTGCTTTGAAGTAATAAATAGCCTCGTCGATAATATCAAAATCTGATGCTGAAAAAATAATACAGTAAATCCATTACTTAACAAATTAAACATAGAGGATATTGAAATATTTCATTCGATTTAACAAAGTCAAAATATATCCTTACCATCTCTTGGAGCAGGACCTTTGTAAGTGGTTCTTAAAGGCATCAAAGCCATATTTCCTACCAGTTTAGGAGGTTCTGTGAACTTTGAGTGATAGGCCTGAAAGTAAGGACAAATCATAAGTTAACATGTTCTTTATTACTTTTATCAAATACATATTATCAAATGTAACATACCGGCATAATTAGTTTCTGTCAAGTCTCAATAAAAATATTTGTTTCCCTGTCAAACCCGTCAATATCCCTGTTCCACCTTCTTCCGCATAGGTCCGCTAATATCAATGAAAAAATAAATATCACTCACAATATGGGCATCAGAAACATAGGCCATATAGATAACAAATTCAATATTAAACTACATCAATAAGAGTTATGTAATAAATATGAATTTAGTTTTTTAACCTCTGTTGGAAAATGAATTTTTATTCATTATAACTTACACAAGCGACAGAGACTTTAACTTGATCAGCTATGCGCTTGATGAAGCTATCTTTTTAGTAATCATAGTAGGATCGAAAGTGACATCGAATTCTTATAAACTAACTTGGATCATCATGCCGCGATATGGACAGCTTGTTATGGGCCCAGCAGGTAGTGGTAAGGTAAGATAAACACAACAAAACAGCCAGATATTGTGTGCTTGATTTCGGCCCATGGAAAACTAGATAACTCGGTACCTGGTAAAATCGCCACCAATGAAGATTGTACAGGTGTTGTAATCTGTTTTACGATGCGACTGTTGGGCGAACGCATTTGATTTAAATACACACAGGTGCATATTTTTCATAATGAATTACAGCGTTGTTTATTTTAATCAGCTAAATATTTCAACATCTTTTTAAATGAATGATGTTCTTAAAATACTTTGTTACGTATTCTCAAGAAAACGTGACATTAGTATCCATTTGCAGTTTACCAGGTATTGTTAGTACGATTCTGATATACTTCAGAGGGAGCAATAGTTCAATTTTTTTCTTTGCCCAGGCATTGTCGCAGTGCTTGCTGGCGCTTCAAACCGATGGGCTGTGCTTACTGTAATTGACACTTGGTTAATTCGACTAGTAATTGTGTACAGATAGGATCAATTGCAAAAGCTCAACAGCAATTTGGGAAAACCATAATGCCTTCATGCTGTCACTCTACACGCCATTGCATTCGTCAAGACTGAAAATTTTTGACGGACATCTCCGAAAGAGAGACGTCTGTCGAAAATTTTCAGTCTTGACGAATCTCACTGAGATTAGCCATAGCACTGACACAAGTTTGCAGTTTATAAAATGCATCACAACACAACATAGGCTGTCACACAACATGCACATGCTGTCATGCTAAAAAAAAACTCACGAAAATTACCATTGTGATGTCACCTGATATGCCATTGCACCAATACAACTTCATGTACTGCAGCAATGCTTTAAAACCACTTTATATAATCAACTGTCATGCTAACAAATCTTCACCAAACTAGCCAATGCTTTGTTATACAGCATACTGTCACACAACATGCTATTGTTCTAAAACATTAAAATTAACACCACACACCATAAATTGTGTGAAGTGTTAGTTTGACTCTCTGTTGTGTAAATTAGGTTAGCTTAATGAAGAGTGTGTAAATTTTGTTAGTGGGATGGCAAGTTGTGTGAAAGGAATACTGTAAGTTTTAATGTGCTGTTCCCTGTTTGGTTTTTTCAATGCATGGTGCTAGGTTCCTTGTTTCATGCAAGCACTAAATTCTGCAATTCAGCCCTTTTTGTATCAAATTACAAAAAAATCTTTTTGTAAAATGCATGTGATCAACTGGTTTTTTTTCTCTCTATTTGCTTTTAGTCAACCTACTGCAGTAACATGGTAAAGCATGCTGAAATGTTGAAGAGAACAATCCATGTGGTGAACCTGGACCCTGCAGCCGAGTACTTTGATTATCCTGTTCTTTCTGGTATGTTACATACTTCTATCAGCGTTTAAGGGATGTAACAGACTAATAGCTTTCTTCCAAACGGTATACGGTGATAAATAAAAAGATGCAATAACCTGTGGGTGTCCGAAGATGTTGAAACTGAAATCTAACTTTAAGTAATTTTAATTTTTGATTTGTCAATAAAATCAACGTAAGAAAGTGTATGAGGCATGAAGGACTGACTGTGTGTTCCCAGTGATTAAAAAGGCTGGATAGTAAAAAAAAAAAGAAGTAACCATTAGCTTTACATAAACTTTTAAGATATAATTGGCTTGGTAATAAACTATTATTTTATAAAGAAAAAGACTGTACATTTTAGCTTTTAGGTATTTTCCTCAGACTAATACAGTTTAAAAATCTCTACAACCATCGAGTCATCGTAAGTTCCAAAAGTATAAAAACTTATAACTATTAATTGTAATAAATATACCCCGTAAATGCTTTCTATACTTTCTTCTTCATGCCCTTTTTACTGGGAAGATTTATTTTATAATAGAATAATGTTAAGGTTTTGCAATACAGCTTTCTTATTGATGAAGATTTCAATACATGAATTTAGATTATTGCAATTTATATTGACCTTTAGTAAAAAAAAAAAAGAAAAAAAAAAGGGTTACTAGTATAAGATGCATTTGCTGCATTTAGAAATATGAATATTAAATCCATTGGAATCCCTAATTTGAATGGCTTATGAAGATCAGTGATATCTCTTTTTAACTATGCTTGTAGTACTAGTTGCAACTTATTCTATCTAAATAATTTTGGTAACCCCCGCCCCCCCCCCCCCCCCCTACACACCCAATAAAAAAAAAAACCCACTGAAAAAAGGTCTGAGTTCTCAAGAATACTATACATTGAAGGATAGATGAAATTAACTTGTACAGTGTACATGTGTTTATATTTCATAGATATTCGAGAACTCATACACTTAGATGATGCCATGGAGGATGAGTCTTTGAGATTTGGTCCAAATGGGGGTCTTGTGTTCTGTATGGAGTAAGTCTGCCATATTAAAAGTCAGCTTAGTTTTTCAAGATCAATTATTACTGTCCATGTATTAACTATTAATATATAGTTGTTATTTACCAATCTCAATTTGTTTAAAGATACTTAGCACAAAATTTTGACTGGCTACAAGAACAACTGGAAGAAGTTGAAGATGACTACATTATATTTGACTGTCCAGGTATATTCATTTTTACCTCATCCCATTTGCCTTAGTGTTGTAGACTCTTGATGGCTTTTAACTAAACACAGTTACATGTAGAAGAAGTAAATGTCTATACATACACAGAGCTCTGCAGTGTAAATGAGTGTTTTTCAAGTAAAATCAAAAACGTCATATTCATTATTGATATTTTTATTTTTCACATTGTAGGAACCCACAGGTTTTCTATCTGTTACATTACGGATAGAAAACCTGTGGGTTCCGATGATGATTATTCATGACAGCATCGCTTTGGTTGTAGGTCAGATTGAATTATACACACATATCCCTGTGATGCGACAGCTTGTTGAAACTCTACAGAAATGGGACTTCCGAATTTGTGGTGTATTTTTAGTGGACTCTCAGTTTATGATTGAGCCATCCAAGTTCATATCAGGAATTCTTACAGCTTTATCCACAATGGTGAACCTTGAAATCCCCCATGTGAATGTCATGACAAAAATAGATCTACTTAGTAAAAAGGCCAAAAAAGAGCTTGAAAGGTTAGGATATATTTGTTGTCCCCCGCCGCAACGCGGTGCGGGGACATAGAAATGCCGGGCGTCCGTCCGTGCGTCCGTGTGTCCGTCCGTCACACTTTTTTGAAAGCGCTCTCATGCCTACAAATTTTGACAGATTTTCATTAAATTTATACAAAATGTATATACCACTATTACCTTGGTCAAGTTCGAAAATCAGCATTGGTCGATACTTTTTGTTGGAGTTATGAGACTTTGACCGCAATAATGACTCTGTTTTATCCAAAAATTGACCTTGTAAGCGCTCTCATGCCTACAAATTTTGATGGATTTTCATTAGATATATACCAAATGTTTATACCTCTATTACCTTGGTCAAGTTCGAAAATCAGCATTGGTCGATACTTTTTGTTGGAGTTATGGGACTTTGACCGCAATAATGACTCCGTTTTATCCAAAAATTGACCTTGTAAGCGCTCTCATGCCTACAAATTTTGACGGATTTTCATTAAATTTATACTAAATGTTTATACCACTAATACCTTGGTCAAGTTCCAAAATCAGCCTTGGTCGATGGACTCAATACTAGACAGCTTGACCGGCGGGGGACCCAGGAATTCTATTCTTGTTATAGTTTAGTTAAAAATGAAATGTAATACTTAATCAACAGAAACACACTATCAGTCTTGCAAATATATGTACCATACATACTGACATAAATTTTCTTAGTGAAAATAAACTTGTCTGTCCCACCTCTATGTTTGGTCCTAAAGTTATTAAAAAGTAAAATATCAAGCACATTTACTTGGAAAATAGGTTTCCTGTGATCTGAGAGAGAGAGAGAGAGAGAGAGAGAGAGAGAGAGAGAGAGAGAGAGAGAGAGAGAGAGAGAGAGAGAGAGAGAGAGAGAGAGAGTTGTTTCTATCTAAAAATCAGAGTCGTGTGTGTGTGTATCGGCTGAAAATTAAGTTCAACACATCAAATTGATAGAAGGTTGGTTCCTGTCCTGGCAGTGTTTCATTTTGAGTCATTTTGTTAACATATATCTTTCAGATACTTGGAGCCAGAACTACCCGTACTACTGGCAGAGGAGTTTGATGACAGCAGATTGAGTCAAAAGTTTAAGAAGCTAAATAGCTCAATTGCAAAAATGGCAAGTAATGAAGGGAAGAAATAAAACTGGTCTCTGTCTTTGAATTTGGTGTAAAAGGGGGAAGTTTCTTGGTAAAATTGAACTTTGATGTTCATGTTTCATACTTTGTTTCTTTATTTTATTACAGATAGATGACTATAGTTTGGTGAAGTTTCTACCAATGGACATCAGTGATGAGGATACTATCAATGATGTACTTATTCAGATAGACACAGCCATTCAATATGGGGAAGATTTTGAACCAAAAGAGATCCCGGTAAGAGACATTTTACTTTACATTTACCAGACTGAGTAAATTTTACTTTACAATTACCAGACTGAGTAAATTTTACTTTACAATTACCAGACTGAGTAAATTTGACTTTACAATTACCAGACTGAGTAAGCTTTATTCTAAATAAAATACATTTAAATGTAAATAATTATTTCAACACCATTTGTTAAAACGTTACAAGGTTTAATATATAAAGGTTCTGCTGATGCTTTGAAAATTTCAAAAAATGTCTTGTCAAGGAGCAAAAAAAACAAAGAATTGTCTCATTCCCCCCCCCCCCCCCCCCCCCCAAAAAAAAAAATAATTGCAGTATGTGAAATAAACCCCAAGGGTAAACGGTACTTGTTTTATAAAAGATATTAACTTTCCAATGATCTTGAGGCAAGGCAGTCCTAATGTATATTATAAATTGTGCATGTATTTGAAATGCCTATTACCATATCCTCAGCTTGTTATGTTATCACCTAAACTCTTTCATTTACATCTAGTACAGACACAAATTTTGAGTTAAATGTAGATTTCATCTTTCCATTTTAAATTGCATGCAATTGTTATGTCATTAAGAAGTTGGGTTTATTTCCACATCACTGTCCTTGTATTGTAGGACATGTTGGACCCAGAGGAGGGTGGGGACTGGGACAGCGGATTTGACGGGTGATAACAATATCTGATCACCTGGGCAGGTACACTTTGGTAGACAAGAACCAATAGCTGGCCTCGGAGGTTCTCTATACAGTGGCAGGAACTGACTTAACAAGGTTGTGAGGTGTTTTGAGGAGGAATGCTACCACAAAGAAATCAGGAAATCCTGACAAGAAAGTGGATCTTTGACCAAAACACTTAAGTTTCACTAACATTAGTGTGTTTTTATATGTTTACAGGAATACTATATTTCTGGGATCCATTTTTCATATACATGTACGGGTGTATATTCATATGTACAAATGAACAGTGTTATAAAATTTATGTACTGAATTAAAGTTTTGAAATGTTTGACTGTACAGCTTTCTACATTGTACATCTTATTCAATGGTAATAATTGTTACATCAATTGGATTAAAATTGTAGTTCTTAAATTTTTAATCAAGTATGAATGTGTACATTTTTATTATTTCTGGGAGTGGGTTTAGAATCCAAGATATTAAGGATGCTGGGTTGTCTACAAATTAATCATCAGATCCAGCCTAAAATTTAACACTTGATATTTTTGGCCTTTGACTATTTATCAGTAAAGAAAACTTCCAAATTAAAATGGGATAAAATTAGAATTTTCTGTATGTCTCTATACAGAGCTTTTCATTTACAGGAGATCGTTAAAGCCTAAAAATGACCACGACCACCTAGCCCTTTTAATAAGTTGATATATTCTGCAGCTCTTCTATGTGTATGTAACAATGCACAATCCCAAACATTCAGAAGAACTAGCAAAATACATTTCATTATACCATAAAGCAAAGATAACATAATTATATTAAAATCACTTATTTATTTCAATTTTTTTTCCTCTTGGAAGAGAGTATCACAGAAAAGTACACATGTAATAGTATCAAATGCTCTCCTTAAATCAATGTAAAAAAATTTCATACATGATATTTAGAACATTCATGTAATATGGTACATAAAATATGAGCATCCATTAAAATCTTCTATGCCATGATAATTACCATTGTTTAGCATAATATCAGTATAATCACTAATCAAACAACATCATCCTCAAACATCCCGGCAAGGCATCATCAAAGTCATACCGTGGGGATGAGGTGCTACGTGGCTCTGTGCCTGTGGGTGATAGGTGGGCAGACAGAGTGGGATTGGTTCCTGATCCTGGAGTAAACTGGTTCCCACATGGAGACCTGTATCAGGAATTCATGCCAAACTCTGAATTAAGTCTGTCTAAGTCTTGATTATCACAGGCGTCATACAGGTCTGGTCTCCCTAACAATGATACCGCCATTCGCAGTGTGCTCCAAATGTTCTTGGACATAACAACTTGTGGATCTTTCATTCCTTGTTGACTTTTCCGCTGCATATTCAATGCTGTCAGGAAGTGCTCCACTGCTTCTCTAAAAATACATGAAATAAAACCCAAATGTACACTCGCATTCATATATAAACATATACTGTGGTTTAATTGATATTTGTTGAATATCACTTTTTGTGGATTTTGTTGTTGAGCTGATCCACGATATTAAATATTTATTGAAATGCAATATCTAATAATATTGTATTCGTAGGATCATTGGCCACAAATTTACGTATGACTTAGTTTAATTAAATCCCAAAAAATTGATACTCCTGAATATACATGTAAACGAAACCATAGTACATGTATTGACAACAAGAATTCCCCTGAAAGCAATGACAATGAACTTTGAACTTTATTCTCATAACTTTTGCTTGTCATAACTGGAAGCACAAGTCTAATGAACTTACTTATGAACACCAAGGTTGATGCAAGCAATGCCCAGGTTGTACCGCGAGCGGATATATCCTGGGGAGATCTGCAGGGCGTGGTGGTAGGCCTCCACAGCCTCCTCACTGCGGTTACCATTTGCTAGAGTGGCGCCAAGTTTGTTCCACAACAAGGCATCCTTTTAATTATAAAGAAAATTAATCAATGGTATATAATATAAAAAATATAACCAGTTTATGTGTCAAGAGGCACTTCTAATTGAATATTTTTTTTCAAATGTAGATTATTTCCATAATCCTTATAATGATAAAGTCATAATCATTATTTTGAAGTGTTTTATTTTTAAAAATCCAGTGCTAACACAC
Source organism: Magallana angulata (assembly GCF_025612915.1). Classification (NCBI taxonomy): domain Eukaryota; kingdom Metazoa; phylum Mollusca; class Bivalvia; order Ostreida; family Ostreidae; genus Magallana; species Magallana angulata. The sequence goes on along the minus strand of NC_069116.1, from coordinate 9,777,513 downwards.
ATAGGAAGAAATGGTATGTATATATACATGTAACCCCTGTACATCTGTTTTACTGACCTGAGGTTTGACCTGAAGTGCTGCTGAGAAGCAATCCACAGCTTTGTCATACTCTCCACTCAAGTTAAATAATACTCCCAACCCACTCTGAAAAAGAACAACAGATAGTGTTTTAGTCATTCTGGTATCATATGATTAAAATAATACAAGCAGTGGAAACAAATAATACCTGTACATCAGCATCAATTTCACCATTTTTCATCAGTCGTGCAGCTTCGATAAAGAGGTCTTTCACTTCTGTGTGCTCAGTGCTATAAACGAATAAAAAAAAAAAGCAAATCAAAATAAATACTGCCAGTGCTCATGACATGCCAGCTAAAGTGTATGTCATGATGTGGTGTTGAAAAAATTGCTTTAAAATACATTACATGTACTAAGGTATAAAGCTATACACAGATTTGCTATCCAATGAAGATGACAATGTATCACTTTAAGGTATCAAATATTACAGATGTTATTACATGTAGTGTACCTTGAGATATAAGAGGTAATTTTTGGTGCTGCACTCAGTTCTCCAGGAACCAAGTGGGCATAGGCCGGGTTCTTCTTGAGCCAGGATTTGAGTACGTGACATGCATGAGCTGCCAGGGATTCGTTGGTGTAGCTGGTGGCCAGAGACATCAGGGCCATCAAATTATTGCTGTCCAGCTCCAAGCACCTGTCAATAAAACATTTATTATTAAAGCCTTAATACTTTATATCATGTTTTTTTCTTCAAAATTTTCCTTTTTATAAGTACAATGTACATTTTATTGATAAATGTCAAATCTTTTAAAACAACCAACCACATAAATAAAGAATACAGATAGTAAGAAGTACAACTTCTGTAACTTTGATGGCTTGAGGATCAATTACCTTCTGATATTAAAAGATACATGTAACTTTCATTTAGCTAATGACTATGATATTATTCCTTTACTGTTTACAAAGGGTATAGGAACCTGAGTTGGTAGACACCTTACTTCTTAAGTGCAGCTATTGCTGCTGGTTCCTGCTCGTTTTCGGCCTGTGTTGTGCCCAAGTACTGCCAGGCCTATAAAATTAAAAGTATCAGGTTATTATTTATTTCTCTCCACTGAAATTGTTCAAACCTCTTCCTGAGCCAGTAACCCCAGTTACCTGTGCATGTTGACTATCCTTCTGCACTGCTGCTTCAAACAGAAGCACAGCGTTTGGAATGTCTCCCTCTTTGAGTTTATCAAGACCAGCTTGGAATGGATCAGGGTGATCAATTAATGGATTCTCATCTTCAAATTCATAAACCTTTACAAGAAGGTGGTATAAATAAGTGATTGTTATAATTTTCATAAACAATTATTTTGTATCAAATATTCCAGTATTACCTATAGTCAGTCCCAAGATATTTATGCTGCACATTTGGACGATTTTTAATAAAAATATGCCTGTGAAAGAAGTGCAATTGAAATCGATGAAAGGGAAAATTTCCAACTTTAAGATAACTTCATCCACACATTATCATTTTTCCTCGTAAAAATTAACTGGAACGAAAAACAGATTTCCTACGGAGATTTATAATGGGGAATGTTGACATCTTTTCTCCATTGGGAAGTCACTCAAAATACCTCGCACAATTTTTCAACGTAATCATCCGGACTTAATGATGGCTGATACAATGCGAAATCCCTGTAGACTTTCTATTTTAAGCTGTGTATTGAAATCTGACAAGCTAGAGGGGGCGTTTCAAAAAGAAAATCTTGGGATTTTTTCATACTATTGAATGAATCGTCTGAATCAAGAGGTTTTTATAAATATCCAAAAATTTAAGAAAATATGCAGCAAAAATATCTTGGAACAGACTATAATATCACATTGACATAAGCGTGCAAGTATTTTAATTTTTGTAACTTGTAACTGAAATTTTTCCATTTCAATTTCAATTAAAGGAAAAAATTAGTTCACATGTACCATTAAATTCTTCAGACAATATACTACTGATATCGTCACTTTATTTGCCTCAGACTTTCTCTTAAGAACTCTAACCTAAAATCCCTTTATGGGGCTGGTGAGGGTGTTAGAGGTAAGTTAATTGACAATATCTGTAGTAAGATGTCCATGGAATTATTTGGAATCAAATACTTTCACAGAATTTGTGTGAACATACGGTAATACTAATCAGTCCTAAACTAGTTCATAAACTATATGGATATTTCATTTTATGGTTATCCTATGTACACACCTTATAAGGGTCTGATTCCTCAAACTCTGTCAACCAAGGATGACCATCATCTCTTGTCCTAAAGAAATGTTACCCGTGCAATAAACACATGTTCTCATCCAAACCATATTTTTGTAGCTCTATTCAAATATACTGAATTACACTGTTATGCACATCACTTTGCTAACATGTGTGCCTTACTTGTCTACATCTTCCCAATGTTTCTGTAATTTTTCCCAGAATTCCTCATCTGAAGTTTCACGGTTTCCTGTCATTTCAGCAAACTCCTCCTCCCATTTATCAACAAGTGAGTGCCCAGGTTCCAACTGTTTAAACAATGATGAATTGGATAATACATGTACATGTAGAGTCATACTTATATGTTGTTATGAAGCTATCAAAAGCTATGGTTATCCAGCACAACCCAAGATATTAATTACGGCACAGCACAATCAAACTAAAAATTGTTAGCAGTGATTCCAAAACCTTTAAAAGAGAGAGAGAGAGAGAGAGAGAGAGAGAGAGAGAGAGAGAGAGAGAGAGAGAGAGAGTTGCCTGTTACAGAAGAATTGAGTTAGTACAGTAAATACCTATGTTGAATGTATTTCAAAAATAAAACAATTCTTAACCAAATCATTCAATCATGAGTAAGATGCGACATTACCTCTACAGACAATAAATCTTCCTTTCATTAACTTGTACTACCTTCGGTTTTGTAACTTATGAAGTCATTCCAGATAATATGCTACGAAATGAATGATTTTTGTGTCTGTGCATCACACATTAAGTAACAAAGGCAATGTGCTATTAATCTATACTACAACATATCTAAATGGACAAGATTGTGCAACATGTGTGTATCTTGGTAAACTGCTTTGTGTGACACAAAGGGATTATTTGCTAGCCAGTGCAACACAGCTATCTACAGGTGAGAACTACAGGTAAGGCAGTACCTGGGGGGCATGAGAGAATTCCTGGGCCCAGGCTTCTGCTTTGTCATCAGGGGATCTCTCTATCACTTCATTATCTTTGATAACAATTTCCCCATCCCCAATTTTCTTCACAAACTTCAGAAACTGACAAAATAAAGCTTTAGTTGAGTTTTACAGAGCTTGGTTTGCAAAATTTCTAAAAATAAAACTCAGCTTTTATGTGGATGCAAACCATGCAGTGATCTGTACCAGAATGATAACCTTGGAGCATTTGTTCATGCCATAATGAACAACACAGACCTTTGTATAATATGCTTTTTGTTAATAGGACCTACTCTTAGGTAGTAATGTTTTTCTTAAATGTACCAATTCAAAATCTAATTTACAAAAATTAATGGGGGCATGATGATATTGTTGCTTTTTTTATAGAGCAGATGAATGTGATAGAAAAACTGGGTTTTTTTTTAAATTCTTGTGAATGATTTTGCATTAAAAAATCCCCCAAAATTCAGCATAAAACAAGAAAATTAAATTCATACTAAGCAAATGAATATACATGTATTGATAAAAATTATATTTGTTTTAAAGAATGTACTCATACAATTGCAACATGATAAAACTTTTGACTATTAATCTAAAAAAAAATATACATATATTTGTTAAATCCATTAAAAAAGTCCTGTCCACTGAATTCTTTCAACAAAGTTGTATTATAGGAACATCACAAACAATACAATTTCAATTTCTTTTTTGAAAAGTACCATGCCAAAAGAATTAGTAACATACATGTATATGTATCAACAAGGCAATCTTAACTTCTTCCATATTAAAAAAAAAATGTTTTAGTTTAGTGTAATTCAAATACTTTTTACACAGTAAAGCCTTCTTTCATAAAACTACTAACTTAAAGACAAGAAAATAGTATGACTAAAATTTTTTATATTTTACAGTAGAAGAATAGCTAAAACATGAATTTTTTTGTCTACATATAGGTTAAAGTACTGGGTACTATAATAAACAAAACAATGCATGCATAAGCAAAATGTTTTTGGTGACACAGCTAGCTGGTGGGAGAAGGAGGTCTAGCAATAATGATTAATTGCTTGTATGGGATTTACCTCAGAGTTGGCCAATTTTGGGTCAGTGACATTACTTAAAAAATCTTTAGCAGTTTTGGCAAGATCATCATCCTGGGTAGAGTATTCATCTATCCATTTTGTATCATCCAACACCTCCTTATCATACTCCTCTGTCCTGTAAAATGTCAACCAAAAATGTTTTAAAGGCTGGTAGATTTATTACATCTTTACGTAAATACATGTATTCCAAACCTCTGAAATGATATACCTATATCAGGTTTTTTCCGCATGTATCCAATTTCCGCTTTGTTCGCAACGATTTCCGAATCGCAGAAAATATATCAATGTAAAATTGATACAAAGTGTTGTTCTAATAATATAGTTCTCTCTTTCCTTATAAAGTAAACAGGTATGTAAAAGTACAATGATCTGTGTTCAGTAAGTTTAGAGTAGAAATTGCGGGATCGGAAGCAAGCGCAAGATAATAGGTATGTAGGCCTCATAGTTTATTTAATAATCCATTGACAAGCTAATTAAAACGGTCGCTTTTCTTGCGTAAACCAATGTCTAATTATACCTGAGCTACTGGTATATGTAACGGTACATAATCTATTTATCTATGACTGTTTGCGTCTCTGAACATAATTATCGGTAATTATTTAACATTAAGGAAATGGTGTAAATGGTTTGTCCGAATTGTTTATTATAAAGAGCGGCAATTTAGATACTTTTACCCTCTTACTTCACAGGGTTAAACAATCTTGAATTATAGTTTAACTATGACTTTGAAATAGTGAAAATTTGATTCGTGTAAATTTTATATACTGTTCTAGGTTCTAAATCGCGGAAAAAATATGACGCGCAAAAAACCTGATATACTCTATGAATTACCATACTGCAATTTCTCCATTACCAGATTCATACACAGCATTAAATAGTTCAGATTCTACACATGATATCATTATATCAATACATCATTATTCAAATACTGATAGTGTATAGATCTGATAGTTGACAAATCTTTTATTGATTTATTATCATTATAAATCATTTATTTATACTCTAGAAATACATGTGCTTGAAAGTTGTATTTGTTATTAAGGGTATGTCAGTCAAAAGCTTATTTAGAGGTAATCTTTGAAGCTAGTACAATTTTATAAAGATTACTTTTCTTATCAATATTATAATTAATCATTGACTGCTATAGGGTCATTATGATGAATCATTGACTGCTATAGGATCATTATGTCATTTATGATTAATTATTGGCTGCTATAGGATCCTAATGATGAATCATTGACTGCTATAGGATCATTATGTCATTTATGATTAATTATTGGCTGCTATAGGATCCTAATGATTAATCATTGACTGTTATAGGAGCATTATGATTAATAATTGACTGCTATAGGATCCTTATGATTAATAATTGACTGCTATAGAAGCATTATGATTAATTATTGACTGCTATAGGAGCATTATGATTAATCATTGACTGCTATAGGAGCATTATGATTAATCATTGACTGCTATAGGAGCATTATGAATTATGATTAATCATTGACTGCTATAGGAGCATTTTGATTAATCATTGAATGCTATAGGAGCATTATGTGGTCAATAAAGCTTACCATGGCCGGTGCTCTGTGTGATCCAGGTACTCCTCCGCCCATCTCAGCTCCCCCGCAGGGTGAGGTGGTCCATGACCTGACTTCTGATCTAGGAACTCTCCTGACCAATCAGGCCCCATAGGTTCTTTCGCTGTTGTCAGGAACTCATCTGCCCATTTTTCATTGGATGCTAACTCAAGAATACCTGGGGCTGAAAAAAAATATGCAGAACATATATATAGCATGAATAAACAATTCTTTCTGTACACGTTTCCATAAAACATATCTTCCGTCTGTTTCTGTAAACCAACTTTTATTCGCGACAACATTATTTTGCGATATAACAAAGATTAACTGGTTCATGGTGACTAATTTATGCAATCAAGATGTAGATTATCTGGAAAATAATATACCAGAGACATTGGAAGACTGGTTCACGGGCGAGAAATATTTACCCGGGTATCATGAGGATGCTTTTGTGAACCTCGCGAAATTTTCTCGCACATGAACAAAAGTTGATTTACAGTTTCAGAGAGGAATTTTGAGGCTCACAATCTAAATTAACTGTTTTGGAATTTTAGGTAAATTTAATTAAGCCCACCTCTTTGTGGGGCATGTTTATATTCCTGCTCTTCTATTTCTCTCATTTCCTGGAGAAGACCTCCCATGTGAAATGTCTGTGGTGCCATATTTATTCTTTGTCCTGTCAGGAATTCATCCACCAACTATGAAATACACCAAACATATCTTTAAAAAGATTTTCATTCAGTGTGCATGTAAACAGAACTAAAGGAAAATTATGATGCATGTCTTGAGGGGTGTTTGGGATTCATCTTTTTAAAAAATATTTACCTCACGCTCTGTTGCTTCATGGAGTGGCCGACCCGACTATCAATAAAAAAAAAAATTAAAATCATCTCGGATTTTACTACAATGTATAGCATGTTCAACTTCCATAAAACCTATTAATGTCTTATATGATATTATTTATCAAAAACACAACTTAAATTTTAAACTACAACTGTAAGTAAACGCTATTGGCTTTACATTTATTAATGAAAACAAGCAAGTTTCAAAATATCTTAGTTAGGTCATTTGACAAGTAGAAATAAGTATGCTAAAGATCCCCACCAAAAGATCCCCACTCAATCAAAAGTTGAAAGCAACTTTTATGGTACATATGTAAAAAGAATGAGAAACAATTTCTTTATGCCATGATGTGACATGTCTGTATACCAATATAAATCTCATCTTACCACAGGGCCTTGTTGACCTCTTCCATGAAGAAATCCCTCCTGAAACAGACATTTTTAATGATTATGTGTTTGGCATTGTTGCATGTTTTTTTTTCATCAAAATTTTGTTGATGTCTTTCGAAAATATAAACTTTCAGCTAATCTAATTGATACAACTGCATCAAAAACTAGACAAAAGGTTCATAAACTAAAACTATCACATCTATGGTTATTGTAGATAAATTGTACATGACTTACTAAACAGTAATGAAAATATTTTCTAGACTATATTAAAAACATCCATGCATTAGTGACAGCAGGGTTGTATGTACTAAATAAAATAAAGTACCCTGGTGATAGGTCTAAATTTATTCAACATTTTCTTACGTCAAAACATATTTTTAAGGGGGAGCCACAAATAGTGTTCATGGATTTCAGAAAAAGATTACCGTAATCCGGTGAATATAATACGCAGTAGTGTACAATACGCACCCCCCACTTTAGGCCTGAAAATGGTGAAAAAAGCTTGTTGGGATGTATAATACGCATCAAAAAAATTGACCAAACGGTAATCACGAGTATCAACAAAGCAGTTATACCATGTATGCACACTTGAAACTTCATCGCGAGATAACGCTACCGGAAATAAGAAAAACACAATATTTTCTTAGATACGATTTATTGTAACTAATACATCGTGGTAATATCTTTAATTCATAATCAATGTTTTAAATAGACCTAGCATTAAATATTCTACCATAAATAAAATCAACTACTTATATAATTGTTTAGTCATTACAATCCCTGTGAAGTGAAAAACGGATAATGTACAGGTATGGAGATAACGGACCTAATTAAATTCTTAAATGACTCCGATCAAAGTGATCAATTAGAGGCCTGAAACATAATAAAATATATGCACAAATAGTTGTGTTGTGTATAGTACACATAGCCTAAGGGGGGTGTCCGAGATACCCAAGGTGTCAAGCGTTAGCGGAGGGGGAGCACAACTGTTTCAATGGCTTCAATTAAAGGAATAGGTTATAGAATTATCTATATTCATAATTATTAATAACAGCTGTAATGGCGGCGTACACGGAGATAAAGAATAGGCAGTTCAAATCAATTTTTAAAGGCCATTTTGAAACAGTTTATTTATTAACAGACTTAAAGTGTACATTTTCTTTAATTACATGCTATAGTAATGATTTCCTAAGGGTTAAATAATAATATATATGTGACAATGAAGGAATGTTACGATGTCCTGTCTGTGAACAGCATAGGTAATACGGCAGTATGATACCCCGTGCTTCAGCTAGGGAAAAATATGTCCAAATCCTATAGGGATGTATAATACGCACCCCTTTCTCACGGTAAAAAATGCTGGGAAAAAAGTGTGTATTATATTCACCGGATTACGGTACCACAAGTTGAATTACTGAGTCTGAGAACTTATGTAAAATTTTTACAGAAATATCACTGGTGCTTGAGGACAGGACTGACCACCCCCCCCCCATCCCTCAGCATCTAGACCCCCAGGATTTAACTCATTTTTTCATTGCCGTTTAATTATTCTTTATTGACATATTTATAAACTAATACATGCAGTACACAAAAATACTTATAACAAACATTTTGAAAAAGATCTTACCCCCACTATTTAAAATGTTTTACCGAGCGAATACAGATGAAATTAATATATAATATCAATGATATTCTGCAATGGTGAAGTAAAATATTGAACACTGAGTGTATAAAAAAAACTATCGTCCGAGGCCCTAGTTCATTATGGTCCTAAAGCCATGTCCTTTTTGTTTTCCTTGCCTATCTTGTGAGATTTAGTCCACAGTTGATGAAAATTTTTTTTACAAATATAATGATTATTAATGTAAAGTCATATGAAAAAGCAAAAGTCCTTTATGTGTATGTTATTATTAATTTAAAGTAACAACTTTAACCAAACGTCTAATGCATAATGTGTCACATATTCTTAGTGTACAATAAACAACTCATGTGCCTCTGAAGATATGTAGATACACATGTACCTGTCTTCTTGCTTGGTCCTGTGTGTAGTGGGAAGTCAGTTTCATCAGGGAGTTGGTCCCACCACACTCCCCATCCACCAAATTTCTCATCGCCATTGTCGCCCGAGACTTTTCCTTAAAAAAAATGTAGACACAATAATCCATCATGTTTTTTGTAAATGACAAAAAAATTCGCACCAAGTTGTACACAAACCTTGAAAATACTCAACAGAACTCTTACATGTACTCATCTTTACACTAATATCACATTATTACTTAAATCTGAGAATTATATGCTGTAGACACCTGACAGAGATAATTCGAATTTATTAAATTGTAAATAATTTTCAATGTTTATCTATACATTTCCGATAAACTTTAAAGTAATTTTAAAACATCATCACTAGAAATACCTCTAGCTCATAATGAAAATCCAAAAAAAAAAAATTCTTTGGTACGTTGTACGTTGTTGAAAAATAAACAAACACATAAATCGTCCAAGTTTATGACACCGATTAACGCCCTTTATCATGACCACTAGGAGGCGCTGTGTGTACAACACGCGTGTGTCATAACAAGGTGCTTGTGGGCTATATTGCTCACATGAACAACGTCTGTGATAAAGTCAATTACAGATTGTCTACAGATAACTAATAAAATTGCTTTGTGTCATAGGCCCCTACTAAAAACAACCAACCAACCACTACCTAAACCATTCTCTACATAGAACTTTGCAGTCTTGATATAAATGTAAACTTCACCCCCCCCCCCAATTACCGGGTAAATAAATAAATAAATAAAATCATGACATATTTTTTCCAGTCATTAGGGAATCGTTCTTTAGAATTAAAAGGTGATAATTTTGGAAAGGGCGTGATCATTCCAACAAATCCCGAAATGCTTCATATTCGATTTGATCACGCCCCGACCGAAATTTTCACCTCAGTCAAAATATTCACAAAAATGATTCCTTAATTATTACTTATATTTATATAATTTTCGGCCATTGCACGATAAAATATTTGAATATAGATAAGCAAACCCCACTTGCTTCCCAATTATACGACATTTGAATTTATTAGATTGTACAAAGAATACAAAATCGATAACGAGAGTTATGCAGGCACTGTTATACAGGCAAAGACACTGATAAATGTAAATATAGCTATATATATATTTACATCTCCCAAGTATTATTCCCTCTATTTCTTACGGAAACTTATAGTTAATTTATAGCTCTATAGAAACAGCCAGACTGAAATCTACACGCCCCATTTATCGATTGGTCGAAATCTACAGCGGCTGAAACTGACAAGAAAATGACAGGACAGATATCGACACGCCCTGTTTATCGATTGGTCGAAACCTATAGCGACCTAGGGAAAATCATGGACTGCACGAAATAATCATGACGATGTCAGACTCAAAGTCTCACAGGAGACGATTTGGCTGTTTCTTTTAGCTAACTTACTTACGTACATCAACAGTAATTTAGTGAATTTTACATGCTTTTCCTAATCAATTTATCGATTAGCTTATAGAAAGATGTTAATATAAACAATAAAATGCTTTCTCTGATGATTCATTCGGGTTATGAAGGTAGTGATCATTGCAGAAAAAAATTACATCACATTAATATTCATCAGACGTGTAGCAAAGTTTAGAGACAAATAACTAAAGAAAAAACCTGTTTTACGGTCCTAGAGTTTGTGAAACGTCTAATTATAAGAAGCATGATGTGTATTTTTACTAAAACTCATGTCAAAAATTTTTCTCCAGATACGCCACATATACTTAGAATACCTATGACTAGAATCTTAGAACATTTTGGCATGTATAACTGGGTAATATTTGATATTTGAAATTAAATCTAAGAACATATTCATTTTGAAAGAAAAAATGGGTATTAAAATCGACATAAAACTGATCCGGTGCGTGTACAAATGGAGAGATTTCTTGTTTTACCCTTGGACCCTGGCAGTGTTGACAAAAGCTGCATCCCGATTTTTAATCATATATAATTATGTCTTTAATGTTGTTTATGAAATCATCTTTATAGTAATAAACGGTGTACACTTCAAAACATTGAATAGTACATTACTCGTTTCAAAAGAAATGGGCGTGTCTTATGTAACAATTGACCTTCGATACAAAGTTTAGAACATTCCATTCAAACGCAAACTTTTACCACTTTAATGCGCTTCATTGTACCAAGGCAGAAAAACATCAACAATTTTCGTTTAATAAATCATCTAAAAATTAAACATCTATATACTCTGTTGCTCGAAAAAATGACAATGTGTCGTGAACAGTAATTTCGCTAAATGCGCTATTGAACTTCAATTGTAGGTTGCCAATTCCTGAGAACCACTTTGGTCATATTACGGTGTGTGGGTGCGTTATCCCCTATGAGTCTGTCTCCTCGTTGCAGAACTTTTTCTCCTTCATAAGTAGCTACATTTCCTGCATCCCCTAAGAAATGCAAAAATTCGATAGAATTCGAGGAACCCTCAACTATTTTATACAAATTTGACACCTAGGCCTGATACACCAACTATGAGGCTGATAGTGAAATGAATTTTCGCATTAAATTTAGCAACAGAGACACACGGAGTCCCCTTTGGTGAATGACCATATACTTTATTTCCATCACACACATCAAAATCCCATTTCATCCATAAATTTTAGTGCAAATGGGTTCTCGTTCACAGATTGTAGAACTTTTGAGTGTGTTAAATTTGGAAGATTAAATCTGTTACCGTGACAGAATGTAATTCGTTTAAGGTCAAGATCAATAACTTACTACAATATACGTTTACATACCTGTTTATTCTACGGGTGGATAACCTTGTCATGCTTGCTGTGCTCGGATTAGCAAGGTAAACGATAACTCTTAGTAAGGAAAAAGCTGTATGACGGAGTAGCAGGAAAACTGGGACGTAATAATTATGGTGGTGTTCGAAAAAGTGTTCGGGTTTTCTTAAAAATACACCATGAATGTAATAGAGTGAAACGCGTGTTTCCGGTGTCTGTCGAATTTTCTGAACTTACTTCGTTTTGTTTATTGGATTAAAAAGAGCCATTTATGCTGAAATAAAAGCTATAGGTCTTCTGTCTTCGCCTATATTAGCATACCGCGATGAAAAAGGACTTTACGGGAAAACATTACAATAGATTTTTGTTTGTATCGTCAACAGATTCAAATATGAAAATTAAAGGATAGAAAGGGTTCTGAGCCAGCCATGCAGAAAACACCTCAATGTATGCCCGAAACTCAGTTTTATATGTGCAGGAAAGGGTACAGATATTTTCCAAAACTACAGTATCAACGCCCATTGAACATTCGATGAATAATCTAAAGCAAGGAATTTTGGAGCTTGGAGTTCAAAGCGAAAGTGCT